>NC_049205.1:4863900-4901400 GCF_013347855.1 Anguilla anguilla
CGTGGCAGCAATGAACACATTTTTTTAAAAAACAGTAACTCATTCCAGGAGTGAGGAGCACGAAATCAAAAAGCAAGTTTTCCCTAATTCCGTTTAAGCATGTGGAACCTGGAGTTTGAGCCAATCTTGAGAATCCTGCATGATGAGCACTAATGTATTCCATTCTAGCAGAGAGGAGACATAAAATGGCAATTCAGAATTCAGAAACGGTGCACCTCTCTGGACATCTCCATTTTCAAATGGAGGTAAAATAAAACTGGGCACACAAAAGCCAGAAGGAAGGAGGAATGAAAATTCATGCTTACATATTAAACATCAGTTGGATGAAAAATGAGACAAGAGCGTGCAAGAGAATGAGAAGAGAATGAAACAATGGACCAGGAGCGATGAAGTTTTAAACACAGCCACACAGCACAGAGACCATTTGCATTATGGAATGCCTATGAATGAACTAATACATGCATGAGCACTTAGCAACTCAAGTTCTACTGAAGCTGCACTCTAGTTCCACTCTAGTTGTTTGCAGTTGATTGATTATGACTCACCATAAGACAGCTGATTGGATAAGACTCGCCATCTAGCAGCTAACTGGTTAAGAACCATCATCAAGCGTCGGATTGGTTAAGACTATTAGACGCTCCATCAAAGGGGCATTGTTCGTCGAGCAGCTGATTGTTTAATGCTCTCCATCAAGGAGCTGATTGGTGTTAAGACTCTCCATCCGGCAAAGGGACATTCCTTCACAGAGGCCTATTCTCAAGCCCAACCATGCAGTAAACACACAGCCATACACCTTTATGGGAAGGGGAAAAGGCAGAATCCCCCCCCCCCCCCCCCCCCCCCCCCCCCCGCAATGAAGCACATTAGGCTAGAATAAAATAAGAACCACGGCAACAAGACTCCACCTCGAAAGCAAAGAGACGTTTTTCTCTTTCGCCAGAGGAACCGTTGACCGAAGAGTGAATGTTTAACCAGGACACATTAGGGAGGAACACGAGAGAGAGAGAGAGAGTGACGAGAGGTGTTTAACGCAGGACGGGCTTTTCCGCGAAACGTCCACACAATGAAAGGGTGAAATATGGAACACACCATTTCCATTACCTCCATCGTCCGACTCTTCGTCGTAGTCTTCGTCGTCCCCGGAAGACAAGGAATCTTTCAAGAGAATCACAAACACGCAAAGGTGTCACTTTCTGACAGTTGGGGTAGGGGTAGACACGACATAAATCACAGGAATCGATCGCTGCACCAAATTTGAAAATGGACAATGAAGCCCTAGTCTGACGGAATTCGTTTTACCCAAGGATGTCCTTTAATTGGAATTATTACCTATCACTCATGATTTTTATTCCGCCAGAATTTGCCATGTCGCTTTTTTTAACCCGGCTACAAAGTACGTTTCCTACTGTTTTTTTGGGGAAAATAGGTAACCAAGGTCCTCTGGTAATACTAGTCCCATGTGAATCTCAGTAATTTAAGAACATAATTTACTTTTTGGCGCACTTTTCTCCTTGTGTGGTATAAAAATTAGGGTTCTTCTCTCACGTCCATTGTCTCGTTTTCTTTTCGAAAGCCATGTCTAGTCTTCTATTGCCGCGAAATGTGACGCTTTTTTTTAGCTATCGGAAGTTTCGATATAAAACATCCGGGACACAGTCAGTAATTGGGGAGGGGTTACTGTGGATTTTTTTTTGTCCCGTCAGAATGCTCGGTTGGAAGTACCCACATAATAAGTTTTTTAAAAAAAAGTACATTACAGGCCCTCCTCGGGTAAAACTTATCCCCTCAGAACAGGGCTTTAGGACCCAGCCTCACTTCAACATCCGAAGCTTACATCAATCGCTGAACAAACTGCCACTGTTTACAGTGGAACTGCCTGAACGTAGGTGCAGCAGGAATGATACTGTGATTAATAGTGACTTCAAAGTCAGCCATTTTGAGTGTAAGTGCTGGAATGGACTGGTTGGGGGGTTGGGGGGGGGGGGGGGGGAATGGAGTCTTGGGTATGTTTGTGTTTAAGGACCTCCGTAATGACTAGACCCATTCATACAACGAGGAACGATCCTCTCTCGTACACTGTAGTCCTTTACCGTGAACCCAAACAAACTGCAGACGCGCCGTTTAAATCCAGTGTTTTGATAAGGATCTTAAATGCGTAAAATAATCATTTTGAAATGGCGTTCGTGCCACCGGTGGTCTGACGGCGGCGAACAATTTATGCTTGTAGTTGTGGCAGAGCGTCAGTCAAAAAACACAAATACACCTTTGTTCCCGTGCCGTCGTGTCAAACCTTTAAGCGACAGAAAGCTCCACCGGCAGTTAATCTGTCTGACCTTGAAGTTGCCGGTGCGTTTTCGAAATGAAGGTTAATGAAGGCCAGATGCTGGCACAGGTTGTGCGAACCGCGCCGTGCGTCGAGACTCCTGTCAAGGCCAAACCCTCGAGCTTCTCTCTGATCTCTGTTGTTCTCATTCTGGCATAATGGGCTGCATTCAGCGGCGCGGCTTCAGGTGACAAAGACGCGTTATGTTCTTAAGCGCAATCTTAAGCACCGACTGATTGACAAACAAGACCGAAATCACATTTTTTCTTTTGTGGATTGCCCCCGCAGCCAGTGCGCAAAACCACTTCTGTAGCTCTGTGTGCTAACCCAAACTGCCCTCGGGGCGACTCGTACATGGACGGAGGCCAAGGCTGGAGACGTATCTCTTTTAAACACCTGACACCTTGCTCAAATATTTAAAGAAGAGCGTCGGCGCTTGCCTTGATTTGCGTCCGGGGGGGGGGGGGGGGGGGGGTAAGGGGGGGGTGGGGGCGTGTGTTTTAAAGGCAGGGGTGAAAAGGGACAGGGTTGCCGTCACGATCTCCGTAGCGACAGTAACCGGGGGCCGGTCCGTGGATCTCGAGAGGGGGTTTGTGCTGCAGGGTCCGTCTTTGATAGAGGCTGGAGAAAGCCTCGCTCTCCTTTGGCCAGGTTCCCAGCGCACACACACACACACACACACACACACACACACATGCCGCATGCATACGCACACACGCACACACGCCGCACACACACACACACACACCCCGCACACACACACACACACACACACACACACACCGCACGCACACACACACACACGCACACACGCACACGCACACACACACACACGCACACACACACACACACACACACACACACGCCGCACGCACACACACACACACACACACACACACACACGCACACACACACACGCACACACACACACGCACACACACCCCGCACACACACACACACACACACACACACACACACACCGCACACACACACACACACACGCCGCACCCACACACGCCGCACGCACACACACACACACACACACACACACACCCCGCACACACACACACACCCACACGCACACGCACACACACACACACACATGCACGCACACTCACACACACCCCGCACACACACACACACACACAGCGCGCGAGCGAGAGAGAGAGGCTACGTTTCTAATTCCTCTCCACCCCATCTGTTTGCAATGATGCGGCCTTTCAGACTAATTGCTTTGTAATGAGTTGTCAATAACAGGCTCAGCTGGTACCTTGAATTTACTGGGAAATGAGGCAAATTAAACTGTCGCTACGCTCCCCCCCCCCTACTGCTCGTTCACATTTTTCTTTAAAGAAACACTCAGGCAATATTTTGGCCTTGAACAACTGGCTCCTTATGCCATGACATATCGGCGGCGGCAGTGTTGTTTTTTGGGGGTTTTTTTTGGAGTTTGTTGTTTATTGTAAAAACAGGGGAGGCTAGCGGGGGGCCGTCTGCGCTGCCGGGGGGGTCGACCGGGTCTGCGGTCGTGGCGGCGGGGGCTCGGCTGGAGTTGGCGGACGAACAGAAGCGGGGAGGAGGGCTCTTGGCCCCGCGAGAGGAACAAAAGAGCCCGGTACCGCCGCGCGACGGGCGCTAACCCAGAACCGTGCGGCTGCAGCGCCGCCAACTCTCCGCCAACAACGCTAACATTTCCTCTGGGTGAAATAACGCTAACTTTACCTCTGGAGAAACAGCGCTAACTTTACCTCTGGAGAAACAGCGCTAACTTTACCCCTGGACAAACAATGCTAACATTTCCTTTGGGTGAAATAACGCTAACTTTACCTCTGGGGAAACAATGCTAACATTTCCTCTGGGTGAAATAACGCTAACTTTACCTCTGGAGAAACAAGGCTAACTACCACTGAAGAAACAACATTAACTTTTCTGGCTGAAACAACACTAACTTTACCTCTAGAGAAACAATACTACACTGACTATACAGCTGCAGTCACAACGCTATTATCTTTACCTCAGAGTGAAGCGCAAACAAACAATAAGCTTTCCTCTGGATGAAACAATATTATCTGGGTAAAGGCCCCCAACACACTTTTAATACCAATACCAGCAATACAGGAACAGAGTGCTGGTCTGATAGAGCCCCTGCGACAGACCTTAATATAATCACCAGCGTGGTCCTGAGAAATCCCAGCCTCCTGACCAGCGGCGGAAGACCTCACACTATGGAGGGAAGGCTCTGATGCAAGAGCTCGTATCGTTTGTGTGAGATATTAAAAGCGCGCGATAGTGAAAGGGTAAACAATAATGCAGGCAGACGCCAAAACAGCCAGCCGTTCCCCGAGTGCCGGGAAAAGAAGGCGGCGCTCCGCATTCATTTCCTCTTAGTCACGGCTCCCAAAGCTCCGCCCCCTCGCCACACCTCCGAGGCGGCCATTTTTTCCCACACGTTAATTAACGGGAGCTTTTTTTATTTTTATTTTTGTAAGCCTGCACACGCCATTGGCTCGATGGTGTGATTGTAACCAGGTCACGTGGTTTTTGTTGTTAGCTTTTTCAGGCTGTGTGCCTTTTTTTGTTGTGTGTGTGTGTGTGTGTGTAATACGCTTCATAATACCTTTGTGTGAGACATTGAGTCTGAGAGCGCATAGTTTCCCACAGGAAAGCCACCTGTCAGGGTGCTGCACCTGGGACACTCAAATCTGGCCCTCGAGGCCAGCAGTGCTGCTGGCTTACATTCCTCCCCTCCAATCAGGGCCTGATTTAAACCAGGTGAGTTAAATCTCTGGCCAATCGGTGGCATTTGTCGACCAATTAACTATCGGGTAGAAAGGACAGCCAGCAGTACACCCCGTGTTCAGCGGCGGTGGGGCAAAGTCAACAGTCTGCATGAGCGATCATGATTATGAACTGGGGGGAAAAGATATTGCTGCATGACTGCATACGACACAATTAATTTTTCGATTATTAAAGTTTTTTAGCCCAGTGTTTCTTATACAGGGTGCGGATGGAAAATAGTTTATACGACTATAAAGCACACCTGTGAGCCGTGTACCTGCGAGCTGAGCGCGTTCCACAGCACTGGCTGATCCACTTTCTCAGACGGCATGCTGTTATTGCATCACCTTTCAAAAACCGCAGTCCCCAGTTTCTCATCCAGATTTTGTTTTTTTAACGCACAATCTCAGTTCAAGGCCTGAACCATTGTGGCAATACGGCAGCAACACTGAGTTTTTCCCTCCCTCCTTTTTTTAAAAGTAGTACTGTTATAAAAAATACTTGCCACTGTTGGGAATGTCACAGTCCAGATTCAGTGCTAGACGTGCACCCCTGTATTCCACAGGAGAACCTCAGATTTTAGGGATGCCATTCGAGAGCTCTCTCCCCCCCTTTCTTTCAACATTTAGGCTGGTTTCAGCTGGATTCTGATTGGCTGGGGACGGGGACAGGGACAGCGGCGTAACGAACGACGCTCCTCTCCCCTCCTCTCCGCGATCAGGGCCGAAGGTCCTCCTTATCTCGGCTGAGCGCGCCGTTGTCAGGGCGATATGCGCCAGCGGCTCGCTCGCCACGCGGCTGCTGAGCACGCCCGTTCGCTGGTGGCCTCGGGGCCAGCGTTTGAGGGGAGGACGGCGGTGCGAGCAGCCGAGCGGCTCTTGACGGGAGCTTTTTGGACAAAAGAGGCCCCCGACGCGGTCGCGTTCTGTCACGGGCGCCCCCACATCCCAACGGCTCATCTGGTTCGAACGCGGCCGTTTCCACCAGGAACAGGGGAACAGTAGCAGATATACACTTACTGTTCTGTGCTGTTCTATGCTCCTTTAACTCCTTAAGTAGCAGTTAGTCAGTTTAACTTCTGTACGCGAACACACACACACGCACACACACACACACACATACTCTCCCTCTCTCTTTCACACACAAAGTGCAAGTCAAGCCTATTGGCAACAGAATTAAAGGAAAAATAATAACTTCTTTTCTGTTCTAAATCACAATCACAACTTGAGGCAATTTCTAGCTAAATGGCCAGCCTAGATGGGTTTAATGACCTATCCTTGTCGTTGTGTGCTGTTCTTAAGTTCCTGAATCGTGATATGACAGTGTGATTGCAGAGTGGTCTTTAGATATCAGAAACTTAGAAACTTGAAACAGAACTCTGCAGAAGATTGTCTTACAGAAGACTGTCAGAGTTCTAAGTGCACAAGGGGGCCTTATTTCTGTCCAGAATTGGCTGGGTTGGGGTGGACGTATGGTGAAATGTAGGGGTCTCACTCCTCCACGGTGAAGGAGGGGTTAAAGTGTATCTGTATACTGTACATAATCTGTAATAATACGCATAGTATGGTGAATGTGTGATCAAGCGCTGCAGTGTTAAACCAGATGTCCCATGGGGGCTGGGGGCATGTTTTGGAAAAGCAGGTAAGCCGTACATATCAGAGAGAATCAGGCAGCTCCTGTTTCCTACGCTGTTGCCAGCTAACAGACACACACACGGCTTAGTTCAGACAAAGAGGGTCTGGTTCCTGTTCAGCGCTGGGCAAAGCGGCTTTAAATCTCTGTCAGATACCCCGCATCCTTCCACTAAAGCCATCTTCAGTATGGCTCTCTCTGCCGCTGCTAACTTAATTAGGTCATAACCGAGAGAGACCCGCTGTGTCTACTTCCCAGTGCATTATGGGACAGGTCTTAATGTTCTGTGGCTACCACACTACACCCAACCGACTGCAGAAATGCCTTCACAGAAGTGGTTTTGGTATCATGTGTAATGAAAGGACATTAGAACAGTGGTTGTGTGAGTTTCTGAACTCAGGACCAACCTTAATGAGAAAACACACTTCCTGACCTGTGCCCTTTATTTGTGATGTAGATTAACAGATGGCCAAATATGGAATGCATACCTTTGAACAAGCAAGTAAAGCAGTGTAGTGTTGAATCAGACTGGTGCAAATGTCCAAACACTGTGTATGAATACAGCCACTTTTGTCCGAACTCAACCCCCCACTCCCCCCCCTCCCTCCCCACATCTCTTATGTTAAACAAAATCTGATCATCAGAAGGACACAGGTGACCCAGAGGCGTAGCAGACCCGGTCGCTCTTACCTGCTACTTTGACAGTGAAGTTCCCGAGCAGCGTGTTGCCGTGCCAACAGGAGTAGACCCCCGAGTCCTCGTACGACACGTTGATGATGCGCAGCACCCGCTGCCCCACCCGCGTGCGGTTGCTAGGCGACAGCGCCGCGCTGTCCTTGAGCCATGTGATCGGCTGTGCCACGCCCTGGGGGCTGCAGCTCAGGTCCAGGGTGTCGCCGACCCCAAGGACGAAATCCTCGAGGAAGGCCGCCTCACTGGATACAGAGTCTGAGGTAAACAAGGGGGGGGGGGGGGGGGGGGATGGGTTAATATCAGCATCAGAATCCAAACTCATTTCGGAATCAGAACTCTCTGTGGAATTAATACCTGCATTAGAAATGAAGGTCACATGGGACTTTGAACAAAGGTAGTCAAAACTCACTTTAGAACCGACGCACTTTTCAATGAAAACTCACGGTGGAATCAAGACTCGTATTAGAGCGCAAAATCAGAGTTGAAACCGCTGGGATTTTAAGTAGTCAGAAGCTGCTTGGCTTTGACAACATATGCTATTTACTGAGAAATGCTGAACTGGTGAAAACAGCGCATTAAAATTTGGGAGCGCATTAAGACCCGAGCCTGTGTAAGTAACACAGAGAACATGAAGCAGTCAGAACTGCATTCGGACCTCGCTGGCACTTCACATACCCGTGCGTTCAGTCACTCGGTCTTCAGACGGAAAAGTTTGACAGAGCTCGCAAAAAACCGTCTCGACAGAGTCGTGTTAAACAAATAGTGAGAGGAGTGAGACGGTGCGTGTCTTACGGGGTTTTATTCACTGCCCTTGGAAGAGAGCGTCAGTCTGTGATTTACTGCAGGTTTATGGACCGCACCGACGTCCTCGTCCCTCAGCGCCAAAGCGGCGTCCGCCATTACTGTCCGCGCGACTACGAGCCGGGGCGTCGGGTCGGACCGGACCCTGAGGGTCGCCAAAAACGGGACCGTCCCGCCCCCGCCCCGGAGTGTGAGGAGGACGAAGAGCGGGTCGAGCAAACCGCCATCGACGGGGTGCGAGCGAGTGCTAGCGCGCGGGCGGGGTCGGAGGGGGGAAAGCAAACACGCCTCCTCCTTTTTCCCCTCCATGGAAGGAACGGGCCCAGCCGAACTTCAAACAGAGGAATAAATCTCTGTCACCCCCCCCTCGCCCCCCCCCCCCCCCCCCCCCCCCACTCCCCCTTCGCCCCCGCCAGCTCTGTGCCTCAGCCTTTCCGTACCTCTGACTCCGAGGCGGCTCGTTTAGGCGACGGGCCGTCCCGGGACAGGAGCTCTTTACGGTGAGGTCACGCAGTCCCGGAGCGAACAGAAACCCCTTCAGCACCCGCCCTGGGTGTGCGGGCTGCGGACGTGTGGCAGAATACATTAAACACAAACGCGCTTTGTGGTGCGGCTGGCCAATGAGAGGCTCGATACTGAGGTGAGTGATAGAGGCTGGCCAATGAGAGGCTCAACAATGAGGTGAGCTGCCTAGACTAGCCAATGAAATAAGTGGTAGACGCAGGTCAATGAGGTGACCTACTCAGACTGGTCAATGAGATAAGGGGTAGAGGCTGGCCAATAAGGTGAGCTGACCAAACTGGCCAATGAGATGCGAGATGGAGACTGGCCAATGAGGTGAGCTGCCTAGACTGGCCAATGAAATAAGTGGTAGACTCTGACCAATGAGATAAGCAATAGCGGCTCGCCAATGAGGTGATTTGCTTAAACTGGCCAATGGGATGAGCGGTAGAGGCTGGCCAATGAGGTGATTTGCTTAAACTGGCCAATGAGATGAGCGGTAGAGGCTGGCCAATGAGGGCTGCCTAGACTGGACAGCGAGCAGCATGTGCTGGCCAGGAGCGTGTCTGTCTCAGGTTGACTGATCGCAAATCTGAAAGGAAAACCTGTTCAGTGTGTGGCTCTCCTGTTTAATGTGCCCAGACAAAGACAGGCGTAAACTTGGACCGTCGGTGAATTCCTCCTTGGTGCCAAAACCCAGACACAGTAACATATGTCTGTGTTCAAACAATGCCAACGCAGGCCATACATGGGCCTTTTCTGATTAGCAATTGAGCAACGGGACGTCCTGAGTCAGAGATAAATGTTATTTTCATAGTGAGTTTGCAGGCCTTCTAAAGTCAAACAGACACCCAGGAGAACAGCAAAGATTAACAGTCTCGGTCTCACCCCAGCTGGACGTCCTATCTTCCCCTTAATCAAGACGAGCGCTTTAATTACAGTTCCAAATTACGTTTCGCAGGAAGCCTCTGAGAGCTCTGGCTGGTCTCGTTCCTCTCTGGGAGGGAAATGTGGTCGTCTCTCTCCGCCGCTCGAAATTCAGTTGGCGTTGCTCACTCCCCCGTTCGAGACGCGCAGACTTTTGAATCGTGTTGCTGCAGACACGGGTGACTCACAGATCTCACACAGGTGACTCACAGATCTCACACAGGTGAGACAATCCTGAGCTCTCGTTTTGGAGAAGGATGGAAAGCGTGGAAGGAGGGAAGGCCACAGCTGGCGCTTCAGACAAAAATCTAAACTGGGCTTTACTTTCCTGAAGTTCAAGGCACTTTTGTTGGAGGAAGACAGGGAAAGATTTGCATGATAGAAATTATTAATATTTAATGGTAATACCCGCCATTTTGGCTCTTGTGATTTTAAACAGTGCTTTCGGATTATCTTGGCTTCTGCTTGGTGCATGTTTCCCCAAGTGTTTATGGGTAACTGTTGAAACCGCTCCTGCACTGAACTCCGTCTTTGCGAAGCAGGCTAAATTTGTTGTGGAGAACTCCTAGCTGCTTTGGAAGGTATTTGGGGTGAGAACCCACAAGTTTCTTGTCATGCAAACAGGGGGTTACCTGATGTCCCTCTTCAGGGGAACTCCACCCGCAGAACTATCTCCCTCCCTCTCTAAATGAAACCGTTGGCTTTGTGAATACGGTTTTTACACTGAACGCTGACATTAAAATGCTAATAGCGGCAGCCAGACGTTAGCCTCGTTGTCTCGTTGGCTGCGGCACGTTTGAGTTTTCATCCGCCCCGTTCGGACTGCGTGGTGTTCTGGACTTGGGGCCAAGCTGGAATTGGGGTGTGTTTGCGGAGTGCGTGCGGCCTGTCGGAGGGGGGGGGTGGGGGGGGGGGACTGACGGTGCACTTTGGCCACTTCATAAATCACAGGGCTAAGCCGCGCGCCCTTGGCCCGAGATCATAACAAACCTCACCTCGGGACAGCCCAAAGGCCTGCACCCCCGAGGCCAGCAGCAGCCCCTGTTCCTGACGGGACCTCAACACTCTATTTATCTTCATTTTTTTGGGGGAACCACTTCATATGCTAGGGGAGTGTTGGGAGGTGCAGTATTTGTACACCTGGCCCCGTTGAGCCCGCCTCCCAAAGTGAAGACATGACAGTCGTGGGATGGGGAACTGGCGGTACGGCCACCCCACCCCCCCCCCCCCCCCCCAGAGGAGGTGCCTTGTATCAGTGACCCCAACTTCCCCTACTAATCGTGACCCCAACGACCTGCTGTCCCTAGAGAGCCACCCTTTACCTTCCTGGCTTTAAGGAAGACTGAAAGAGGGGAAGGAGGGGGGGTCTACCCCCTCCCAAAACCTTCCTTTCATTCATTCATTCATTCATTCATTCATTCTCTCCCCCCTCCCTCCCTCCCTCATTCAGGTGGGATGCAACTCCTCAGGAGTGAACGATCTTATAATCACTCTGACGTGACTGTCGGTGGGGGGGGGCTTTAGACTAAGTGTCCCTGCGAGGGAGGTATCTAACTAAGAAAAAAGGCCCAGAATCGCAAAGCCTTTAAGAGGGAAAGCGTGGAGTGTATCCCCCTCTTAAACAAGTCGAGGGTACGGCGTGAAACCCGATCCAGACGCCCGTCACGTTTAGGTTTTCATTTTTTCACCGGCGCTCCCCGTCCTCCTCCTCCACGGGTGATCCGCTGTCACTCAGGGAGACTATAAAGGCCGCTTGTTCTCTGGAGCCGTCCCGCGGCGTGACGCAACACCGGGGACAGGTTAAAACAGGCCGGGCCTACGGGCTCCGCAAAAACACACACACACACACACACACACACACACACACGGGCCGCCACCCCTGCTCCCGGATTCCCCCGAAAACATTTAACAGTTACTTTATTGGGCCCGCTCCAGAAATAGCAGCGCATACCTTTTAAGACAAATCTACACGCCGAGTTCTTTTGAACGTGATTGGATCCAGATGGAAAAGGAGCAGGCATCTGTCTTTACCCGGCCCTCTCTCTCTCTCTCTCTCTCTCTCTCTCTCTCTCTCTCTCTCTCTCTCCCTCTCCCTCTCTCTCTCTCTCTCTCTCTCTCTCTCTCTCTCTCTCTCTCTCTGTGTATAACGCAGCGCTCATACACGGTCGGGCCTGCCGACGTCCGCAGTGTGAAATGGCACAGCGAGAATACTGAAGCCGCTTATGGTCGTGGAATGAGATATTGTATATTTGTGTGTGTGTATATGTGATTTTGCAAGTGTAGGTAAATTACTCTTTTGTTCCATCAGTTTAACAACGTAGCGTTCTGAACTAAAACTTTAATGTAACTTTATGAACTAGAAAAATATTGCAAATATTTTCCACATCTTGCTGGAATTGTAATTATGTGTGTGTGTGTGTGTGTGTGTGTGTCTGTGTGTATACGCATTTGTGTGTGCACGCCTGTGTGTGTGTGTGTGTGTGTGTATGTGTATGTGTGTACCTGTGTGTGCGTGCGTGTGTGTGTGTGTGTGTGTACCCGTGTGTGTGTCTGTGTGTGTGTGTTTGTGTGTGTGTGTGTGTACCCGTGTGTGTGTTTGTGTGTGTGTATGTGTGTACCCGTGTGTGTGTGTGTGTATGTGTGTACCTGTGTGTGCGTGTGTGTGTGTGTGTGTGTGTGTGTGTGTACCCGTGTGTGTGTCTTTGTGTGTGTGCCCGTGTATGTGTGTACCTGTGTGTGTGTGTGTGTGTGTTTGTGTGTGTGTGTGTGTGTGCTCTTGCATGTGTGCGAAAATTGCAGAACCAAATAATCTCTGGTCCACGCCGCACAGCTGAGCGAAACGATCAGAGCTTTTATTAGAGTTTAAACTGTGGAAAAAAAAACTGGCCAATAAAACCAGCCGATGCAAACGGGCGCAGCGGCGGCGGGACCCGCTAATGAACCCGGCACAAAAAGACCCCTTTCTGGCTCCGCCGCGGCCTGAACGGGAGCCCACGGAGGCACAAAGCCCGTCCCCCCCCCACCCCCTCCCCAAAAAAAAAACACGGCCCAGGCTGCCAGCTCCCGCGTCACATGACCCCCCGCGCTGCTTTCCGAACACAAAAGTGCGAATTTCTCCCTCCTCTGCTTCACAGCGTATGTGTGGATTGTAAATCCTGGTCCTCTTGGAGGAAGAAAAAAAAAGGGGGGGGGGGGGGGTTCTCTCTCCTTTTTTTTTTTTTTTGTAAACGCGCGGTCCCCTAATCTCTGTTTAATATGGCTTTGGCCCGGATGTAGAGTCCCTGGACAATGTCTTTAATCTGGGACTGCCTGACAACCTCACACTATCAAAAGCGAGGAGGAGGAGGAGGAGGAGGGGGGGGGGGAGAGAGAGAGAGAAGGGGGGGGGGCATTGTATGGAGATCAAGGCAGAGGGGCTTCCCGCCCCCCAGCGCCCAATAGAGAGGCGCTTTATCAAAAGCCCCAAAGTTAAAGATAGCCGTTGCTTCCAAACATCCACCGAACTCACCCCCCGCCCCCCTCCCTCGCCTTCCGCCTCCTCCCCAGCCACGCTAATTAACATCGGAAGCTACTGTACGTCCAGAGAGCGTGGTTACAGCCAAATCGCCCCCACGCCCGGCTCACCCACCCCCCCCCCCCCCCCCCCCCCCACACCCCCCCACCCCCCCCGCCCCCTTCCGACAGCGGCTGTATTTAGCTGGTGGTAATTGTCATTCAGAAGACGAACTGGCCTAGTTTCAATTCACCAAATGCACTGTAAACGGCTGTCTTGGAAGAACACAGAGTCGACCCCCCCCCCCCATTTAAAAAAGCAAGGAAATTATGAGATGAATAAATTGCGGTCAATCCAGGACGTCTCTGTCCGTCCATCGGATGTCCGGCCGCTGGCTAATCCGTCCCCGCAGAAAGCACCTCTACAACCACAGGGGCTGCCAGTACTGCCCAGTGCAAGCTGAACAGACTTATTGTAGATTATTGGCTGGATCACTCCTTGTCATTAATCCTACTGTTCGCCCCCCCCCCCCCCTCCTCTGTGAACTTGACACCGCCTCGTACTTGTCTGTCTCTGGTCAGTCAGCGAATTTCATTTTCTTTCAGTCTTATTTCAGTCTTAGTGTACCTGGTGAACCCGAGCGAAAAAAGATCATTTGTAGATAAAGTGTTCCTGTATCGTTTTCATTTGCGAGTTAAATTTGACACGGGACGGAACAGAGCTGGTGCTTGCTGACCTCACAATGGGGGGAGGGGAGGGGGGTGGGGTCAGTGGAGGGGGGTAGAGCTGATTGAAACATCTCCCCCCCCCCCCCCCCAAAAAAAAAGGGGGCGCCTCCATTCTGACGCACGCGACCCCAGCGTGACCTCCCACGGTGTGGACCCCGCCCACTTCCCCCGGGCCGGACGGGTTCACAAACTGAGATATCAATGTCACCTCCTCTTTCACCAGGCCTTCTCAAAAAAAACCTGCTTCCAAAAAAAGAAAAAACCACCGCTAATCGCGTTCCCCTATGGTGAACTCCGTAATTACAATAACTTAGCAGATGCCATTACCCAACGTCGCTTACAAAACAAAGAGCTGTTCAGATGGGTTTACAAGAACAGGAGTTCCTGCATTAAAGGGTAATTCATTTTTTAGTCCCGTAACTCTGCTCCCGTTTAAGGAGAGAGAGAGAGACACACGTACACACACCTGACATCACTTACGGCCTTCTCCGTTATAGGCCTTCTTTTTTTTTTTTTTAACTGATCCGTAATATTGCATTCATATTGCGCATAGCTTCTTTTCGTAACCTCTGCTTTTGCAAGAACAAGTGGCTACTTTTTGCCGTGCCAATAAATCACTTTAGAATTTAGAAATTTGAAATTTGAGAGAGAGAGAAACAGGCCGAGAGAGAGAGAGCGCGAGCGAGTGGTTCTGGCCAATCATAGCAGCCGCAGGACCCCAGGTGCTCTCTGAATGGCCAGCGTTCGGCCGCGGCTCACGGCGCAGTCGGTGCGTGAAATTGAATTGCGTGGGGCCGGCGGTGCGAGGACGGAGCGTACGTGCGCAGGGGAGAATGTCATCGCCGAGCGGGAAAAGGCCTAATCCGTCTCTGCTACCCTCTCGAATCCGCACCCCCCCCCCCCCCCATCCCGAGACCCCCCCACCCTCCCCTTACCGAGCCCTCGAACCGAAAAAAGCAACTGCGGTGGGAGAGAGAGGCTCCTCTTGTGTGGGGGAACAACTGTGTGCAGTTGTCCCAGGATATCTACATGAGTGCATAACAGCCATCAATCACTCTCTGCTGGTCTCTTCCTCCTCCCACCTTCCCACAATTCCCTCTGCTAGAGTCAGCTTCCTGTTCAGAGAGTGGCACCTCTCTTCCCCTGTTTGGAAGCTCTGAAGCTCCAGACTGTGCCCTGTGCTCCTGTTCGGATACACGTACGATCGTTATTCCAGCTTCCGCCTACATCTCTCATAGCTCTCCCAGCTTCAGTGTACATCCCTGACAGCTCTCCCAGCTTCAGTGTACATCCCTGACAGCTCTCCAGCTTCAGTGTACATCTCTCACAGCTCTGTGGGTTCGCTTCTCTGGGTCTCTGGTGATGTAAGTGACAGCGTAGCCCCCAGCAACTTAAACAAAAGCACATGCAGCAGCCCAGCCCAGTCCAGCAGCCCCTCAGCCCAGCCTAGTCTGCTCGGGGGGGGTGCAGAGGGTGGCTAATCTGCTCACAGCACAGGTGTGTGTGTGTGTGCATGTGTACTGTGTGTGTGTGTGTGTGTGTGTACGTGTACAGTGTGTGTGTGCAGGGGCGCAGGGTCGCTGACAATCACTGACAGTTTCGGGCCTCAAACGGAGTTTAATAAAGCGGGGGGAGACGTCTGTTACCCCCGGCGACGGGGGGAGACGCCCGTCTGTCCGGAGCTCCTCTCGCTTAGCTCACTGCGCAAACATCCCGTCAGTCTGGCCTGGCGCTAGCGCTAGCGTCCGGCCCGCCGCGGCCGCGCCGGCACAGCCGCACAACAAAGCTCTTTGTGTCCCGGCGGCCCTGCCTTATCCCAGCCATCTCAACAATTTCCTTAAGGGGGAGACCTGTAATTAAAAAACCGGCCGTACGTCAAACCCTGGCTGACAGCTCGGAGTCGCTGCGAACTGTCCAGAGCCGCTCGGCGCTGTAAATCAAAAAAAGCCTTTCTCGCTTGACTGTGAGAGAGATAGAGAGAGAGAGAGAGAGAGGGGGAGGGGGAGAGAGAGAGAGAGATAGAGGGAGAGAGAGTGAGAGAGTGAGTGAGAGAGAGAGAGATAGAGAGAGAGAGAAAACAGAGAGGGGACGGCGAGAGAGAGAAAAAGAGAGAGAGAGTGAGAGAGATAGAGAGAGAGAGGCTGGGAGAGAGAGAGGGAGATAGAGAGAGAGAGTGAGAGAGTGAGTGAGAGAGAGAGAGAAAACAGAGAGGGGATGGCGAGAGAGAGAAAAAGAGAGAGAGAGAGAGAGAGGCTGGGAGAGAGAGAGGGAGATAGAGAGAGAGAGAGTGAGTGAGTGAGAGAGAGAGAAAACAGAGAGGGGATGGCGAGAGAGAGAGTGAGTGAGAGGGAGTAGATATGAGGGAGGGAGAGAGAGAGAGAGCACAGTCTGTGATTCTGTGTTCTGCATGTAATACGCAGAAAGGTTTCAGATGTTGACCTGTGATACATATAGCCAAACATCTGCTGGGGTATCAGTGCTTACTGGGGCTCTTCTGTGATTGGCCGGGGGTAGTCTCGCATCACACGCACTAGGCTAGACGATATTGCAGTAGCAATAACTAGTGCGTTAGCTCTGGCATGGGATACGGCTGGATTGTGAGGCTAACAAGCATATCACGATACAGGGCACGTCTCTGCTACCTCCTGAGTGCTTGGGTAAGATTTAAAGTAAACTCTGTGTCTCCTTCCAAAGCTGAGCTCTGCGCAGCTCACTCATAGAGGATATGGAGAATCACACATGTGTGTGTGTGTGTGTGTGTGTGTGTGTGTGTGTGTGTGGGGGGGGGGGGGGTCAAGTTTAGTCAAGTCAAACGCCAGTGTATCAGTGTTCCAGCACAGTCTAAAAGCCCCTGTATCAGTGTTCCAGCACAGTCTGAAAGCCCCTGTATCAGTGCTCCAGCACAGTCTAAATGCCACAGTATCAGTGTCCCTGCACAGTCTAAATGCCACAGTATCAGTGTCCCTGCACAGTCTAAATGCCACAGTATCAGTGTTCCAGCACAGTCTAAAAGCCACAGTATCAGTGTTCCAGCACAGTCTAAATGCCCCAGTATCAGTGTATCAGTGTTCCAGCACAGTCTAAATGCCCCAGTATCAGTGTATCAGTGTTCCAGCACAGTCTAAATGCCACAGTATCAGTGTTCCAGCACAGTCTAAATGCCCCAGTATCAGTGTATCGGTGTTCCTGCAGTCTGGAGCTCTGTGTTTGTTTCCCCCAGCGCCTGACTGGCAGTAATGGAGTTTAAATGGTGGCGGTGAGGGAGCTGAGGGCCGTAAATCTCCCGCCCTGAGCAGTGAAAGCGGATCCTGAGAGTCTCTCAGTTTTACTGCCCTGCTGAAGACCAAGAAATCCTGCCGGTATTTACAGCCTGCGCTGAGAGAAGGTGAGAGGGGAGGCGGCGTGCACGCACACGCATGTACACGCACACGCACACACATGTACATGCACGCACACGCATGGACACGCACACGCACACGCATGCACACACACACGCACACGCATGCACACACACACGCACACACATGTACACGTACATGCACGCGCACACGCATGTACATGGACGCGCCCACGCATGTACACGCACACGCACACGCATGTACACGCACACGCACACACACACGCACACGCATGTACATGGACACGCACACGCATGTGTGTGTGTACGTGCTGTGTGTAAGTGCTGGGTGTGTGTGTGTGTGTGTGTGTGTGCGTGCTGGGTGTGTGTGTGTGTGTGTGTGTGTGTGTGTCTGGGTGTGTGTATGTGTGTGTGTCTGTGTGTGTGTGTGTGTGTGTACGCGCTGTGTGTAAGTGCTGCGTGTGTGTGTGTGTGTGTGTGTGTGTGTGTGTGTACGCGCTGTGTGTAAGTGCTGGGTGTGTGTGTGTGTATGTGTGTGTGTGTGTGTGTGTGTGTGTCTGTGTGTGTGTGTGTGTGTGTGTCTGTGTGTGTGTGTGTGTGTGTACGCGCTGTGTGTAAGCTCTGTGTGTGTGTGCGTGCGTGTGTGTGTGTACGCGCTGTGTGTAAGTGCTGGGTGTGTGTGTGTGTATCCGCTGTGTGTAAGCTCTGTGTGTGTGTATGCGCTGTGTGTAAGTGCTGGGTGTGGGTGTGTGTGTGTGTGTGTGTGTGTGCGTGCGCTGTGTGTAAGTGCTGGGTGTGTGTGTGTGTGTATCCGCTGTGTGTAAGCTCTGTGTGTGTGTGCGTGCGTGTGTGTGTGTACGCGCTGTGTGTGTGTGTGTGTGTGTAAGGGTGGTGCGTACCTGCAGGCGGGGCCGTGGGCAGCCTGGCGCTGTGTATGTGTGGGTGTGTTTGCGTGCGTGTGTGTGTGTGTGTACGCGCTGTGTGTGTGTGTGTGTGTGTAAGGGTGGTGTGTACCTGCAGGCGGGGCCGTGGGCAGCCTGGCGCTGGCGCAGCAGTGCAGACACACGGAGCAGTAGAAGCAGAGGCTCCACAGGGAGATCATTCCTCTGGAGGGCAGGGGGAGGCGGGGACCGCTGCTGCCCGCGGCCGAGTCAGGCATCCTCCGCGCGCACGCGCATGCTCCAGGTCCAACGCAGGGCCCGCCAGCCCCTCAGCACACACCTGGGACACGGGGAGAACACGCCGTCAGACACACGCAGGACAAACACGACGTCTGGAGCTGGACAGGTATAGAGCTCTGAGCTGGACAGGTACAGAACTCTGAGCTGGACAGGTATAGAGCTCTGAGCTGGACAGGTATAGAGCTCTGAGCTGTACAGTATAGAGCTCAGCTGGACAGGTATAGAACTCTGAGCTGTACAGGTATAGAACTCTGAGCTGTACAGGTATAGAACTCTGAGCTGGACAGGTATAGAACTCTGAGCTGTACAGGTATAGAACTCTGAGCTGTACAGGTATAGAACTCTGAGCTGGACAGGTATAGAACTCTGAGCTGTACAGGTATAGAACTCTGAGCTGGACAGGTATAGAACTCTGAGCTGTACAGGTACAGAACTCTGAACTGAAATCCTTGCCCCCGCCATGTTGAAGCTCAAAGTTTTCCAACTGGCTGGAGTTATGAATATTCACAGAAGCGTTCTTCAAAACAGAACAAGCACTGTCTCTGTAGAAGACAGGATCCTCTTTCATCCGCTCTGAAAGAAATATGGCTTAATTTGGCATAGCGTGTCGTAATCCGATTGGATGTGCCTAATTAGAACGCGTAAATACGCATCTAATGGACGTTGCCATGACAACATCGAGTCACAGACAGTAAGCGGAAATAAGTTAAAGTTTCCTGGCTGGGAAGTGTGTCGCTGACCAGAAAAGGCTGAGCGGGCTAGCTAGCTAGCTAACTAGCTTCAACAACAGAAAAATGGGATCAGTGTTTGCTAAGAGGGATCAAGTCATGTAAATCGTGTCTGAGTCATCATCTCTTGTGCAAGGTCATTCCTTCCATTTTATCGTGGAAAAGCTGTACAACAAATCCCAGCTAATGTTCCAGTGCAACGAACCACTGACGTTCCGATGATTCATTAATCCAACTGTCAGAAAATTTTCTTGCATCAGCAATTTCTCTCTCTCCGAATATGGTGGTGAAGAAGTGGCAGGAACGTGATGCATAGCTAGCATAGCAACCGTGGAACCTCCCCAGAACTTCCTGGTTACGGATTTGCGGAGGATAATGTAAATCTATGCGCTTGCGAATCTGGTTAGCATATAGAGTATCTGTGCTGTAACTCCAAAATCCCTGTGATGATTGAGTGGGGAGGTGGGTGTGTGTGTGTGTGGGGGGGGGGGGGGGGGGGGGGGGTAGGGGGGGTTGCACTAGGGCATGTCATTGTATAATACCACATTCACAGTTGTGCAGGGAACTTGGAACATAGTGGTGTAAATACAGAAGAAACATTTCACACACTGGCTCTCTCTCTTTCTCTGCCCCCCCCCCCCCCCCCACACACATACACCCCCCCGGTCTTGCCTGTCAAGGCAGCGGAGTGCAGCCTCGACTCTTGGAGGAAATGTAAACTGTAGAAACTGGAACCGTCATCGTTTAAGCCGTAGCAGTTTGCTTTTCTTTCCCATGAAATCTTTCATATTTGGCTCCAGCAGATGCCCAGTGGGGGGTCGAGCTGGGTAGGGGCGGGGTGGGGGGGGGTGGTAGGGGATGGATGGATGGGGGGGGGGGGGGGGGTGGATGGGTCAGGGCCAGGGGATGTTGGGGGGGGGGGGGGGATAACATTTAAGCTGACAAAAAAAAAAAAACCCACAAGCGAGCTAAACAACGTCCGCATACCTCGTTTTATACGGTTCGGGGGGAACAGCAGCTGTAATTGTGCGCCAGTCTGTTACTCTGCACTGTTCAGGAGAGTAACTGGAGAAACCCCCCCCCCCCCCTCCCCCCGCCTCACACCCCACACCCCAAAATGAAAAAGCAGCCTCGATTTCAACACGGTTTATTTACACAGTTTGATAAGAGCGCTGGTCTGTGCTCACGCTGGGGCTAGACGTTGGCCTGCTCGTTTGAAACAGCGAAGACGTCTGACAGACCCTTTCTTATCCCGGGAATGTAGACCCCCTCATTTACAGCAGAAAGGACCCTGTATTTGGGCAGACTTGCCCTCATTTACAGGAGAGAGGACCCTGTATTTGGGCAGACTTGCCTACCCCACAGAATAATCCACAGTCTCATGGAAGCCTACCTTCAGCTAACATGGCAATCTGAAACTGGCTAGCTCTAAGTCAAAGTTTCCGTATAATTTCTAAAATATTGGCAACTTGGAGGTTAAAAAAAACACACACAGGACAGCCGCTGCTAATTAGCAGGTAAACTCTCAAAAACGAAATGCAAAAAAAAAAAGAAAAATTAAATGCAAAAGAATTTTATGAGGAATCTGAACAGAAATGCCATGGATGACATTACCCTGACATCTGAAACAAAACTTTGAAAAAGTCCCTCCCACTTCACAGTTTGGAATTAACTCTGTACATGTTCAAGGAAATATAAAATCATTCGATCATGTGTTTTTCTTTTTCCAGCAAAATTTCAAAAGACGCTGTGTAAATAACCAAAATATGAATGCCTCTCTTTTGTGTTTAGCACTCTGGTAAAACTGCAATATGAAAGGTTTCCCCACTAAAAAGGATCTTGCTCAATTTCACAGAGTAACTGATCACAAACAGTGCAGCTAAACCAGTGGCCTTAGGTCTCCGCCTGTTGATAGCCACAGATAAATAGCTCTTGCAGTCCACTGCCAGACGGTGCTCCGATGGGGAGCTGCACTCTAATCACAGCTGAAGTCCCTCAGTGTCTCAGTTTGCTCTGAAAAGCCAGGGGTTTGTTTGCGCTCTGCCGCCCCTGCAATTAATTCCCATAAACGAGAAGCCTCTCTCCCTCCCAGGTAAATCACGGTGCTCTTTATTGGCAGCTTGGGCTCTGGCTTAACATGAAACAGATCGGCTGTGGCTGTGCTTAAGGACCTGCTCCACAGTCTCTACGGGCCTCCTCTATACTGTTCACTCTCTCTTATACTCTTATATACCTCTATACTGTTCACTCTCTCTTATACTCTTATATACCTCTATACTGTTCACTCTCTCTTATACGCTTATATACCTCTATCCTGTTCACTCTCTCTTATACTCTTATATACCTCTATCCTGTTCACTCTCTCTTATACGCTTATATACCTCTATCCTGTTCACTCTCTCTTATACGCTTATATACCTCTATCCTGTGCACTCTCTCTTATACTCTTATATACCTCTATACTGTTCACTCTCTCTTATACTCTTATATACCTCTATACTGTGCACTCTCTCTTATACTCTTATATACCTCTATACTGTTCACTCTCTCTTATACTCTTATATACCTCTATACTGTGCACTCTCTCTTATACTCTTATATACCTCTATACTGTTCACTCTCTCTTATACTCTTATATACCTCTATCCTGTTCACTCTCTCTTATACTCTTATATACCTCTATACTGTTCACTCTCTCTTATACGCTTATATACCTCTATACTGTTCACTCTCTCTTATACTCTTATATACCTCTATACTGTTCACTCTCTCTTATACGCTTATATACCTCTATACTGTTCACTCTCTCTTATACTCTTATATACCTCTATCCTGTTCACTCTCTTATACGCTTATATACCTCTATACTTTTCACTCTCTCTTATACTCTTATATACCTCTATCCTGTTCACTCTCTCTTATATACCTCTATAC
Source organism: Anguilla anguilla (assembly GCF_013347855.1). Taxonomy (NCBI): domain Eukaryota; kingdom Metazoa; phylum Chordata; class Actinopteri; order Anguilliformes; family Anguillidae; genus Anguilla; species Anguilla anguilla. Next base: position 4,885,978 of record NC_049205.1, read on the forward strand.
AGCTCACTCTTTCTTCTTTACCTCTAGACTGGTCACTCTCTCTTCTATACCTCCGTACTGTTTACTCTTTTTTCTTTACCTCTTGACTGTTCACTCTCTTCTATACGTCTGTACTGGTCACTCTCTTATATACCCCTACACTGTTCACTCTCACTTATATACCTCTATACTGTTCAGCTCCATTCTCCAATCCTCCTCTGTTGTGCAATTTTTCCTCTTCTTCCTCTATACTATTCACCCTTTCTCCCTCTTCTTCATCTGTAATATCCACCCTCTCTCCCTCTTCTTCCTCTCTGTGCCCATCTCTGTAGTGTTCACTCTGGATCTGATACATATAGAGTTCATGGGCCTTCCCATGCCTTTGTGACAGGAGACAGCACCGCTCACTCCTGTCCGGAGATGCTAATTCAGCTACGCTTTATTAGCGAGCGCCTGGGCTTTTTTTTTGGCAGCGCAGGCAAGGGGCTTAATGCATTTTTCATAGTTTTAAGAGTTTAGCTTCGGGAGAGAAAAGGGGGGTTTGCACAGCTACGGCTACTGCAGCTGCTGCACAGAGCACCGGTGAGAGAGACTATCCCAAGGGAACGGGGGGGGGGGGGGGGGGTGGGGAGAGAGCGAGCGAGTGAGAGCGGACCCTGGCTGCTGTGTGTGTGTGTGTGTGTGTGTGTGTGTGTGTGTGCGCTATTCCCAGCTATCCCACCTGTCAGCTCCACATGTGTGAGCAGCTGTTTCCCATCAGCCCTCTGTCTACAGGGTTTTTGGGGGGGTGGAGGGTGGTGTGGGGGGGGGGTACTTGAGGAGGGGCCAGCGCAGTCAGCTGGGCTCTTCCTCACAGGGCCCAAGACCAACTCCAAACACTCGGGACGTCCCATCACTACGTGCACTCGACTAGCGACCAACACCCAACGGGGCCGCACGTGCTCTTGTAAACCTCCAAAACAGGAAGAAACGTGCACATGCAGGAATAAGAACGTCTCGGAGGACAACGTCAGCGGTGCGTTTGGTTTTGTCGGTCAGCGCTGTTGCTGGTCTAACCACGAAAGTGCGTAATTGAACGTGTGTGGGGGGCCCTTTGGCCTTTCCCCCTCTTTATCTTTCACACAGATTCAGTGCAAACGCTCCCTTTCCCCCCCCCCCCCCCCCCCCCACCCCCCCCCCCCCCCCCCCCCCCCCCCCCCCCCCCCCCCCCCCCCCCCCCCCCCCCCTCCCCCCCCCCCCCCCCCCCCCCCCCCCCCCCCCCCCCCCCCCCCCCCCCCCCCCTCTTCACAACCGCAGTTTGGAAAAAAAATGATTTTGGCGATAACCGTACTCGCGGAACTAAACGATTAACGTTTGCATTCCGTTGTGCGTTAAGGACAAATGTTGACTGTAGCCTGTAGGCTTATGTTTTAAATGTACTTTTAATTCTTTATTTATACTTTTTTTTTTCTGGTTTCCTGAATCGTCCACCTCTTTCGCCCCTCTCTTGGTGTTCTCGTGCTGTGACAGCAGCCAACTGCATTCTTTGACGGGAAAAAAAGAAGCCATCAACAGGGGTTGTCATGCAAAGATACGAGTTTTGTCACAGACTGCCGCCACTTTGTTTTAATAGGCAGCAGGGCTTGTCTTCGCGTTCTTTGACTGACAGACCTGCAATTACAAGAATCTCAAACTGTCACACCTTGAAAAAAAAGCTGAAATGAACTCAGGTGCCTCGGTGCGGAGTCTCGCTTAAAAGCTGGGCCAGACGGAGTCGTTTCGTTCCCTTCAAACGGGATTATATTCGGACACGCCCCGAGGGGGATAAAAACGTGTCCGTCAGCCTGTCCATCGTCTGTCCAGTGCGGTTGTTAGGGGACAGACGGACCTGGTGGGCCCAGGTGAAGGTGCTCTGGAATGCGCTGCGTTGGCTGACTGCTGTAAAATACGACTGTCGGAGCGCTGGCTTTCTGTTTGCCTAAGACGATTGCAGTTCGCCTAAATTCCACTGATTTATTTGCATTTCTGTGTCCTTCACGAAATAGATTATTAGAGTATGTTGCACTTTAAGTACACAAGTGAAGTGGGGGGGGGGGGGGACATTGTACAAGCAGATTTCTGTACGCTGGGTTTTGAGTTTATCCAGGAAACCAGGGTTAGTCACAGTATCCTAATCATTGCTCTCGGCCTTGGACGTTGAGTTAATTTGCCCCGGACGGTAGAGTGCCCCCTATTGGCCGACTGCGTATGTTTAATGTGTGAACCACTCCAGGAGGAATCATAAATTGCAGGCATCAACAGCAGAAGGCGGTTATGGGGAGTTTCGTACTGACATTAAACAGGCTTTGAAGCGCGAGGGACGCGTGCGCGCATCTTGACGGGGGAACACTGAATCCGATTGTAGCCTATATATCGGCCTTCGTCGCTAATTAGCAGATACAGTCCTGCAGACGTAGGCCAATCCCCCAAGGTGTTAATGGTATTGTTGCTGAGGGGGTACGCGTAGCCTTCACTCGAGTGCTTCTCCTGCTCAGAGCTCAGCCATGCGCTCACTTTTGCGCGCGTTTGTTCTGCCCAGTTTATCGCTCGTAACCTCACTCGTAGGTTTTGATCACATTTCTAAAGTTCGGTCTTGCCGCTGTAGTTGATGCACTTGTGCGCGCGTGATCTGACACTGCGCTGGTGCAACTTGATTCCACGCAGTGAACCCAGTTCCGAGGTGTACAGTATCTAATCCCATACCGCATTAAATATGTTCTGTTAGTGCAAGGAAAGAAAAGGAGCACGTGAAACGAATTATTGTGCTTTGACACTACATAAACGCATTAAAAATCAAGTTACCAGACAAATTTATACTCTTAGAAAACAGCACTCCTGTCATATTTCGAAATTATTTTAAACTCCGTTCAAGATCGTCGGCTGTTTAACGTTTGAATACATCCTGTCCGCTTGGCGTTCTGGTCGCCACATTTTACGCGTTTCGTCTAATGACGGTAAAAATAAAAATGTTTTAAAGAAAATTTAATGTTTGAAATTATCGGTTGAACATCTGTGGCGCTACAATCTACTGCCCATGAACTACATTCGCATTCTGTCCGAGGACAGCAAAATGTGTGTAGTTCTAGAACGAAAGTGACGATTCAATTTAGAGACAAATAGCTCCGAGTATTTCCAGGCAACTCGACCCGTTTCCACCTTGGTACAATTATTTCCTTTGAGACGATAAGCAATTGAGACAAATTAAAAGAGATTATGACGAAACAATCCCAAACTGGCTTCCCAAGAATGGTCTTTTTACTGGTGTTGTTAGCGCAAGATACCTCAATCGTATTTGGCCCCTTTGTTTAAAATGCGATTATTTGCTTATTTGCCAGGCTGGGTTGGATTACTGGGGTAATGGGTTAATGAATTTTGACATTCCGTTACGGTTTATACAGCTGTATGTCCATGGCTATTATGGCTGTATAAACAGTAGATACGTAGATGTACTACAATATAAAGACAGTCCGCGTATTGCTATAAATACCATAATAATTATTTTTCAACAGGCAAGTTGCTCGAGGGAAAGAAACAACGTTTCAGTGATTTGTTTCGTTAGCTATTTTAAATAAAAATACGTGATTGTAAATGAGAAACGAAATTGAGATGACGTGGCTTACAGATGTCCTGCGCTGGCTTTAGAATATTATTTTATTTTTCTTAATCGAACATTATCATACCGGCGGGGGACTAAATACAACTCTCATTACGCAGTCACAGTAAAACTATAAGCAAAACCAAACAAACAGTACCTGACCCAAATAGAAGAGAAGTTAAACGCATCAAGTGCGACGTCTTTTAAATCGTGGCTCGTGCAGAATATTCCCGCAGGTCATACAGTGTGCATCATGGACTAGTTTAAAAGACAAAACGCTTTTGAGAGGGGAAGTCAATATGCGTTTCATTCCGAGATCGATTAAATATGACAGAGCAGTGAACAGATCCCGTGGTGCTATTTGTGCTGGAGCACTGGTACGTTCCGTTTATTTAAACCATGCCAAATACAGCACACCGGAGTAAATCTACTGTATAGCCTACTACTTTCACTGTAAGCTATATGATACCCCACAGTTGCCAGTTCAGTTATGCACAACCCCTTGACTGTATAAGGAAATATTTATATAATTTCCAGGTATTGTAAAGTCGCAGTTGCGGCGAGAGTCGTGCGAATGTTTTATTAGTCCTTAAGGTAATTAGTTTTAGTAGCTGCATTTAACACCTTTCTGTGGACTAATGGCAGAAGGCAGTCAGTTTCACTTGTGTCCACAAGTACCATGCTGCAAATCTGACTAACCCTCTCCCTTGCTCATCCGAGAGGTAACAGCAGTATGCATCTTCCAAGATTACTTTCAAGTAATTCGCTGATGGCTTCGGTGCAGGCAGTGCGTAATTTGGATACCGGTCTAAATATGTCAATCCATCATCAAAGCTGCAGTTATGCGTGACGTATATCTATAATGCAGCATAACCTATATGTGCAACATATATACAATAGGCGGTATAGAATTTGCCATTGCTGCCTTTGCGAAAACGCCCAAGTGAGTCAATTGCAACCGCACTGAAACGCGGATGAAACACTGTCTTGATAAACCGCAAAAATGTAATTTCGGAATAGGTTTATTCAGCTATGTATTTCCTTGATAACCTTGGCTGTCAAACGACATTTTAGCAGGAGTTGGTGTTCAGCTAAAACAGAGGGGTGCCGCTTGTGAGCTTTTGCGTAATGCCATTTGCCGCCTGTTTGAACGGTGTATTCGTCCTGTTTACCGGTTGTATGCCTGTCTAAACGATTGAGACAAATATACTCAGAAAGGGCACGGGGACTGTAAATTGCGATCGGAATCTCAGCTTTCAGCGACAGACAAGCCGCTTGGGCGCCGTGTAACTCTTGACCCAACTAATTTACCGGGTTTACGGAAAGTCAGCCACGAATTGTCGCTTTGAATTACCTCAAGTATCAGTTTCTCCAGAGCCGATAATGCGGAAGAAGAGTGCAGCTCACACACTGCCCGGCCATGGGAGGAGGCGAAGAACTACATTATTTTACCAGTCTTTCCTTGCTTCATCTTGTCATAGGATACATTGCCATTGCATCTACACTGGCACTTGGTTTAGAAATGCAACCAATCCAATATAACCAATCTAAGAAGCATAATCGGGCTAAAAAGTAATCAACAGCTTTCAGTTACGGTAGATAATATGTTTGGCTGCATAAAAAAATGCTTTGGCTGTTCGGTGTCTTTCTGCAGTGCATAAGAAATATTGCAAGCACACGCAATACAAACCAGACGAGCCGGGAAAGAGGGTCGGGAAATGAATGGTCGATTCATTCGGCTCGACTAAAGAAAATAATAAGCAAAATAGTCTGAAGTTGTATAAAAACCAACCCACGAGACACCCCGAACCCCTCCTGTAGGCTAGTGAACGTTGAAACTTCGAAAAGTGTGTTTCCTTCACGGATTCTTGACACACGTGTTTGATTACGGGCGCCGCTACTGTAACAATGGTCCGCGGGGATACGACAAGAGTTCAAAAGGAAACTATCTGACAATCACCACGACTCGCGCTGCCCGCATTTTTGGGTCAGTATGCAGCTATACAATAAGATTAACTCCAAATAACTTCTGTTGCGTGACATCAGCGAGCCGAAGTGCTGCAAAGACAAGGAACTTAAAACAAATCTAACGAATATTTCCTCCTTCCATATATATATTTGGTTTCGCAACAATATACGCGCTACTGTACCAGCCGCAATGTTATGCAAACGGTAACACCATAACCCAAATAATACACAACCAGTTATGGGAATGAGAAAAAGAAAATCTTACCAAGCGACTTCCAATTTGACAGTAATCCTGATTAGTTGATGAAACTGAACATACACCGACGGATAGTCCCAATTATACTTTATAGAAGAAACCAGTTACAAATCTCTTCTCGTAATCCGACCAAACGTGTAATGACGTATAAATGTCCAAAATGTGCTTGAATATACTCTAGATCCAAACAAACACGGCCTCTTAGGCAAGAGGCTTCCAAAAAGGCAGTTGCAACACGAGTATTTCTGGTGGAACTACAATCCCGTATCACCACGTAATCGTCAGAGGCAGTTTATATGTCCAAGACGGCAGTGTATATTTTTAGATTTCCATTGACTGTACCTTCCGAATCGAGTGCCCCGTTCGGCTCTTAAGTCTTTTTTTTTTTTTTTTTTTGGTTTAGTTAAAATAGTGACCGGACTCTTCACGTTACTGTCTCCCGTCGGAGCTGGCCCGGAGCAACGTCCGTCTGCTTTCGCTGGTTGTTCGGAAAGTGCGAGCGCCGTTGCCGATCCGCATGTTAGTGAGTGTGTGTGTGAAAGCTTGGCTCGGAGACCTACAATAACAGTCCTGCGAGGCACCAGACAAAAAAAAAAATTGAGCGAGGATCAGATTGCAGTCTCTAGACCTACTACGAGTGCTCCGCTCGTACCAGCCCCCTCGAGAATCAAAGGCAGCAGGCGAGCAAATTTGAAGAGAAGCGGGGAGGAGACTGCTGGCACCGCCCTCCGCAGCACGAAAGAATCAATCAATGTAAATGTTCTGTCTGAGTCAACTTTGTTCTTGCGTAGGCAGTGCCTTGCTTTCTCTCTCTCTCTCTCTCTCTCTCATCATTAAGGGGTAAATCGATTATTAAACGTGCGTGGCCAAAATAATCGGTCAGCGTTTGAACTTAAGTCCGTCTGCCTCCCCCACCTGCCAGTCTCGAGCATAAAACCGCTGGTCTGTGTGAGAATTATTTATTGCTGGATCGGTTTTTGCAATCGCAGCTGAACGCGCAAATTAAAAGATAATGCCGCGAGTGCACGGGCTAAGCCAAGTGCAGCCTATATGGGCTACTCCTTTGAGAGTTTTGACATGTTCTCCTAGTTAAAGCCAACGAACATTCCGTAGCCTTATTATGTCAGGGAATATAAATTCTTCGAACGACACCCATTCACGCGCGTCGCCCGACTGTGATGCGAGAGTAGGTGCCACCCACCTGCCGACTCACAGCGAAACTAAATCACTTGTGCATCTATATTACACACCCTGCCCGTCTTGAAGCCTCGTCGACGCGTTATTTAATTCATTATCCAGCCTTAAAGCATTGTATAATGTAGGCCTACGTGTTATATAATGAATGTATTTCATTTAGCCTTCCTGTATATTGCAGCTGAATTACGACGATGGTGATTGTTTGGCATAGGCTACATTAAGTTTGCATAATGTTTAAAGACACGAGCCGTCAATTTTTAGATCTCTGCGAACTGCGCCAATAACCCCCCAGCAAAGAATCTCTGCCAGATACTAAAACTGCCAATATGCCCAGAGACCACAGAACTATTAAAAAAACTCATTATGCAACTTTTCCCATGTAGAAAAACTGCACCTTTCTATAGTGCACGTATCTATATGACACGCCCTCGCGACTGTAAGTCTGCTTGATATGTGAGGTTTCTTATTACACTCTTGAGTTATTAGAGTCATTTTCACGCGGCTCTCCGTTTATATTCCGGCTACATGTTCTTGATTCTTGAACGTTGCATGAAAAAATATCTTCTAAATGTCCTTTTAATTAACTCATAAAAAGTTTTTGGTCCCAGTTCTTCGCGTCAGATCAATCTTTGTTCGATGCACACCAAAATTTCTGAACATTTTTTGTCGTGGATAGCGATGAAAACGTTGTATCTCTGTATTTGCAGTACTCGTGTGATCTGGATTCATTTACGAAAAAACTGAATTGTGGGTGGCTAAAATAAATATCGTTAAACACAGTTACAGTGATCTTCACTCCAACAAAACCTTCCTTCAAAAAATTTCACTGAAACGTTGTTAGAAACTTCAGTAACAGAGTCATGCCCTATATATTGGGGGTAAGAGGTGCATATTTATCCTACTTTCATCTCTATACATTTATATAGTAAAAGAAACCAGTCCCTGTGCGAAGCGCTAACTCTGTCACTGCACTGGAATGTCTCAAATTCACTAGCCTACTGCGGAGAAATAATCACCAGGTCCCGTTGTTCTGGGACCAAAAGCTCCGAAGGGCCTGGCAGTGACAGTTTTACAACCAGGCGAACAATTACCAGAATATACGAACTGATGATCCCAATCTCGTCGAAGGCCTGAGACTCGGCTGACCCCTGCCGCTCCAGTGAACATTTTTTTCTCTCTCTCTCTACTCCCCCACCGCGCCTTTCCCCTCCACCGCTTTTTAAAGTTTTAAGATAATGCAAATGCCAGTCGGTTGAAATAATCCGAGTATCAATCACACAGCGTTAATCTGTTACTGATTGAACGTTGGGGGTGTGGGAGGGTGGGAGGGAGGTGAGGGAGGTGAGGGAGGGAGGGAGGGAGGGAGGGGGACAAAATGCCCGAAACATGAACTCATTGCTTCAAAGATCTTTTTTTTTTCATTATTTATTTTTTCGCAAAATAAATCCTCATGTGAATGTTATCTATATGCGCATCGGACTACAACACAGCATATGATCTGATTGTAAAAAAAAAAAAAAAAAACCTCACATTCAGCACCAAATCCTTAACGTGAGCTCATGGAATATTTGTTCAAAATGTAAAATCACTGCTGTGAAAAACATTTGCACAAAACCTCTGTGGCTAGTGTTAGCTCAGCAGTTAAACACAACATTTACCAATAAATAGCCGAGGCGATGTGTTTAGATTCTCATGCTTTTGAAATACCTACATGCTGCTGTTAAGTCTTGGGCGCTGCGGACACCACGAAAAGCCAACACCACGTTTAGCTGGCCAAACACAGATGCACCGCGCCTGTCAATCAAGCTTCAAGCTTCGAGCTTCTTCGAGATTTACAGGAAGTTTCTCGATTTTATGACATCATAAAATTGCTAAGTCAACACAAATTAGAGAAATGACACCCATTGGCGCTTTTAACAGCTTTTTTTGGACTAAATTGCTGCTACTATCACACTCGTATTACATCGCCAATTTATTTGTCTGCTAAACGGGTGACACGGCTAGTTAATGACACAGGCTATTGTTATTGTCATAATACTGGAGTCTAATGATACTCTTTCTAAACAACACCGTGGATTTCAGACTTGTTAACAGTTGAATGAAAGTTACAATATTAACGTGTGGTCAGTTTTTTTTTTTTTTTTTTTTAAGTGTGATTGCTACAGTTTATCATCAAATTATTATCATCACTTTATTACTCATTGCAGTTGGAACCGAATATACATTTGTTTCTGCAGTTTTCCTGAAGCAAAATAAAGAGTTGTACCTATTGTTTAAATGACAGCTGCCTTTGCTTTTCTCCAGAATGTGTTTTGCTGAGGTCCATTTGCTAGTAATTTGTGGATTCAGTTGTCCTATCTTACGGCGATCCATTCTATCTATCAGTCAGAGGTCCTGCTTCTCTTCACCGTCACATCAAAGGGAATGTTATCAGTAAACAAGAATCAAGCAGTTTGCCGTTATCAAGGCTGGCCTGCGCGCGCCTCTCTCCCGAATCTAACGTCACGGCATTCATGTTCTACGAGGCAATTTAACTAGGACTCAAAGACTTAATTTCGATAATCTATTTGTACATTTATTTTTTTTCTTAAATAGTTTGTTTTGCTATATATCCGCTTATTTGACTATATGAGTTGATATAGGCCTATGTGTCTGTGTATGTTGAATTATAGATGCACTGGATGTTTGCATCTTATTATGTAAAAATAAATGTATAGCAATCATTGAAAGTACATGGCTAAAGAATCCTGCAAAAAGATCCCTTGCATTTTCAAAGAGAAAGACCAAAGGCTGAAGCATTGTCCCACAAAAAAAAAAAAAAAAAAAAAAAAAATCTTGAAATTGATATTGTAAATTTTCCTTTGTGTGCATTTTGAGGAAAGTCAGATAAATCAAAAGAAGCAACACAGACAAAGGCGAGTGAGACCAAGGAGGTCCTTCACACAAAGAGGACTGCTGAGTCAGTACAACTGACCAAATGACCTCTCCCCTCCTCCCCCCCTTGCCCCCCCCCCCCTACTCTGAGGTTACTGGGTAACTGCCCCCCACGCAACCTTTACACTCACACCCTCTGTGAAGCTGACTGAAAGTGATGATCCCTCTCTTTTTCTGCAGATGAACACGTGCACATGGAGCCGCATCCCTGTTTATCTGTCTAAACTCTCCCCTTTCTTTGGTCCAGTATCTGTTTCTCTTTCTTTTACCGCAATTCTGTAGAGAGAGAGATAAATAGATAGAGAGATAACGAGAGAGAGAGGGAGGGAGGGAGAGAAAGACAGAGAGAGAGAGCGTTCCTTTGATTCCCCTTTCATGCTTGGGTTTAATGACAAAAAAAACAGCCAAATGAAAAGTACGGTTTTTTTATGAATTTTCATTACGTTTATTTAACGCGTTTTATCTTGTGATCTGAAATGGCTTTGCTGTTAACGGGGGATCTCACCTCAGCCCTCTCCGGGTGTTAGGGGACCGTGTTTCAGAGGTGAGAATAGACCTCCCCTCACTTTCTGTTTGTTTTTTTTTGTTTTTTTGCAATGCGGGGCGTCAGTCCCCAGAGCTGGCCACTATCAGGTCACACTCCATGCAGTCCTTTTAGGACCACAGCCATTGCTGGGCCACACAATTACATTTTTGGCTGGACCGCAACAGCGGGGCCAGCCCTACAAACGCTAATGTCTGTGACTGACTGACTGACTGAGTGAGTGATGAAGTTACACCATTGGTCGGCCGGCCGGCCACAACAACATTCTTTTTTAGGGTTAACTGGCACTCGGTCGGTCCCCCATGGGGCGCAGAGCACCCCTTCCAGTGCAGGCCTAAATTCCACACGTTGCCGTCGACCGTCCCGCGCCGTTCCTGTGCTTCGATGCGCAGGGTTTTCGATTTTTTTGTCCAAAATTATTTGACCCCAGTCAGCCCTGCGAGAAGATGGTCCGTCTCAAATGTTGTGTCTCTGCCAGTTCTGCTGTCGCTGAACAGATCGACACGCGTGTGCGCGTAAGAACGCGCTTCTCCACGCCATTATGGGTATGAGTCGGTCATGTGATCGTGGATCGCGTCCTGATTGGCCAGTGCATGGCCACGCCTTCACCACACCCTAAACTCATCACAGAGGTTTTTCTCAGACTCTTGTTTTTCGCGCCCTGTTGAAATAGCTAACAGAACCGGCCTCTGGCGTAAACGCTCAATGCAGTTATTTAGCACCACTGCCATCCCTGGGCCACACAGCTCAGCCCCGTTAAGCGGTGCGTGTGATTTATGTTGGAGCACTTTGGGGCCACAGCAACATTCTTATGGAAGGCCACAACAAAACAAAACAAACAAAAAACCCCCCCCCTAGGTCCAGCTCTGATAGTTAATCTGAGTTTGGCCCGCCCCTTTTCTAATCAAACCGTGCTGTCATGGAACCCATCAGAGCCTCGCTGTGGAGGTGCTGCCAGGTTCTTCATCACGGACGTGAGGATGAGGTGCTCCTCCCGTGGTAATAATTGGCTCGCCCGGTGGATTTTTCCCCCTCGTCCCAGACCATCGCCGCCCCGGCTTTCAGAACCAGCCCCAGGGCTGTTCCAGTGGCCCTAAACAAGAATGTGTTCCTTGTGCCGATAGACGATCTTAAAATGTGTTTAAAACAACAACAAAAATGTTTAATTGTGTTGCCCGGGGATGGCTGTGGCCCTTAAATGACTGCGTAGACTGTTTACGCCCACGGGTCGGTTCTGCTCGGGTTATATGATCCAATCAGCACCCATCAAACCACGAGGAGGACGGGAACCGTGAGCAGAATTTAACAGCAAAAAGCACGAAGCCCTTAAACCTGCCCTGCTCCCGAAAATGCCCTTATTTTCCCCTAGTGTTGCCACCTTAAGCTGTCCAGTCCAGCAAAGGGGGGACCCTGATAATTAATGCTCTCAAAGGTCATAGAACTTAAACATAACATAAACTATGTCACTGCACTTTAGGATTAATAATTATCGCCCACCCCCTCCCGCCCCCCCCCCCCCCTTGCATCTAGGTTACACCGAAACAATATGACTGCAGCTGTAAGATTTTTTAATGAAAATCCCCCGCCCTTCCCCCGTCTCTCTCTCTCTTTCACGCGCTGAGTAATGTTGCTACGTGCGTAAGATTTTTAATCATAACACCACACCCCCCCCCCCACAGGGTGGAAAGGACTAATGAATAAGCAGCTTTGTATGAAAGAAGCAAGGTTGAGCACAAGGTTGAACATCCTAACGAAGTGTTCTGCTCCCATCTGAACGTGAAAACGCGACTTTATAAAAAAAGGTGGTTTTCGAAGGTCAATACATGGATAATGAACGTCTGAGCAGTAACGTTCGGGTTGCTGTGGTCTTGTGAAGCCAAAATGATAAATTTACGTTGGGGTATCTTCTCGGTGGGCAGGGACCAATCAGAGATGGCCCCCGCTTTTCAGTTTGTCCATGACAAGAAGAACTACAATGGAACATTGTGGAACCAGGAAGCAGTGGTCTTAGCCAGGCTGTAAACTATCATGCATTGATTCATGCACATTGCACATTCACTTTTTAAAAGGCTTTCAGCTTAAGGCAACAGGAAAGGATAAGATAATTGCATTACTATCGGCCTCCAGTGTCTACACGCCTATGGTTGCATTTGGAGGACTCAAAAAAACAAACACACCTGTTGCACAAGCAGAGTGATGTTGTGGAGCATTGCACAGCTGTGGCATGTTCAACCGAAGTTACTTAATTCCCCCTGCACCCTCAAAAAACAAAAAACAAAAAACCGAAAAAACAATTTGGAGCACTGACCATGTCTCTTAAGACACCGTTGGGCTACAGTTATCCCCGCATTGTGGGGTTTGTTTGCTAACAAGGGGGATCACCGTTAGCAAACCGGTTCTGTCCCTTTGCTCTCTGTACCCAGCGTTTGTGCTCCAAATGTCCGCTCGTGTTAAACTACAAATAAGAACGCTACAGCGGACGTACGATGTTCATGAGGCAAAGGGCTGGATTCAATCGTACATTTGCCGCCGTCGAAGTCGCCGCTTGCCAGACCGTGTCTGTGATGACAGACCTCTCGTTTGCGTTCCACTTTGGAGTTAGAGACGAGGACGAACGTGAAGTGAACCACGCAGACCGATGCCCGACTCTGCTCAAGAGCACCGCGACTGGAGAAGATGGCCGACGTCAATACTTACTGGTGACCGCACTCCCCTGCGTACGTCTGTGTCCACGCCAAAGCACAGAGAGATTGAATCTGACGCGTACACAGAGAGTGTGCACAGTTGACAAAAAAGAATGCTTAAACGACAACGACAATCCATCAACATTTAAGCGCTCTCAATCCAAGAAAGGAGAAGAATGCGAGAGTGAGTTCTCTTTCCAGTTGGCTGTAATTCACGGAGATGTGTCCTCTTCATTGGCTGTCATTGCGCCCTTTTTGATCAGTGATTTACGGAGTCATTTTCCCCGACAGGAAGTCGTCGCAGGAAGACGGGGTGGCGTTCATCAACCCCTCTCTGGATTGGGCTCAGAAGGATCTGGTCCTAAGATGCACCCCCCCCCCCCCCAAACTGAAACCCCCCTCCTCCTTTTCCCGCGGGTTTAATGGGATCCCCTCCCCCCCCCCCCAGCTGTGGAGCAGGCTGCTGCTGTTTCCGCAATCCAAAACGAAGAGCCTCGCAATTAAAAGAAAACATGCAGGAAAGAACAACAGAAGCCCTCAGTTGTGTTTGGCCAAGCACTTCCAACTCCCCCCCCTACCCCGTCACCCCCCAAAAAAAAAATCTGTCTTGTGCTCGAGTGGCGTGGAGAAGGAGGGGAAAAAAACGAACCTTGCAGAAAGACTTTGAAGAGAAAGAGAGCGAAAGAGAGGGAGATTAACATCCTTTCTTGTGAGAGTGAGACCTGGGGAGAGCCCAAATGGACGCTCGCACCCAGACCTCCGATGCTGGGGCATCGGCCTTTTGTTTAACGGCTGAACACAAAAAAACAAAAAAAAAAACAAAACGAAAAACAGGGTGCTCTGCCAAACCGTGCCCCAGACGCTTTGGTTACACACCGCAAAAACAAGCACGGAAGAGAGAGAGAGAGAGGGATGGATGGATGGACACTGCAGACAGGGGGAGGGTAGTGGTGCTTGGGGTGGGGTGGGGGGGGGGGGGTATGGATGTGCAATTAAATACTGGACACAGCCTCCTGTCCCGGTTCCAGACCTCTCATTCTGAGGTATTTCTCTGCTTAGCGGTTGATTGTGCAAACACTACCGGCTCAGCGCTGTTTTTTTTCTTACCGCCGCGACCCCGATATCTTGGTCAAACAGCAGGATCGAGTGCTTGGCTCAGAGCTGGAAACCAAGATATCCGGCTCCCAGATACGAACTGCAAGCAGGAGGCCGGCCGGGCGCCTTTGTCGAATCCGAAGCGAGGGCAGGCACTCGTGTTCGATAACAAGGCCTCGCGCTGATTAGGTTTCTGAGAAAAGAAAAAAGAACACGGTACGCAAACAACAACAAAAAAAACGTACGCAAAAGGCAACCATTGTCATGAAAATATGCCTCGCATGTTTGCAGTGTGCGTTTGCGCTGATCCCAAGAGGGTGAGGAATTCAATAGGCGTCAACTTCATAAAAGCCTTTTTGTGATATTTTTAAACAGGATTTAAATTTAAATGTAATTTCTTTTCATAGTCGAGATGTTTTGACGCTTCTGAACAAAAGCAATATCGGGCCTAAATGGACTGGTGAATGAAGGGGGGGTTTCTACAATATTATTATTGTAGATTTGTGGTTTCCACTGGTTTTTTTTTTTTTTGTATGAGGGTGAATGCAACAATGGTTTTAAAAATAGGTCTGCAGGAAGTGGCAAAACTGGATGTTTTAATTGAGAAGCTGGCGGAGGATATTATTCAGTCTGTGGATGTTTCATTAACCCACAGCTGACGGAGACCAACAGGAAAATCGCGTTTTCCAGAAATGGGAAAATGGCCGCCCCTTTGAGTCTGAAATGATTAGCAAATGAAAGTCTCTTCTGTCTGCTGCTTGCTCTGAGTGACAGAGGCACAACACCCTGTATCCAAGGTGACAAAACAGCTATATGCACCGGAATGGAATACACTTATGTTGCGACGATGCTATCTTGAAATTAAAATTTCTAATTTTATTTAATGTACTGGCGGTCAGCTCTGATTGGAAACCAGGGTCATTCTGTAAACTGAATAATACTCATATATTGGAATTATTAATTTGTGTGCTACAACACGCGGGCCACACATAGCCATGTCATGAGACAGAAAGAATTTACCTTAGGTGCATACATACATACCTAAAAAAAATCTGGTTCCTGTCGGAGTTTCTTCCTATTTTCCCCCTGGGGAGTTTTTTTTATTTTTTCCTGCCCACTGCCACCCTTGGCCTGGATATGTGCTGGGTCTAGG
>NC_049205.1:4906400-5007103 GCF_013347855.1 Anguilla anguilla
GTGAGACGTTAAGAGTGGACAGGCACTCCAGTGTGTCAGCACGCTGCTTTGTTCTCGGAAGGGTCAAAGGTCAAGCTGGAGGCAACTGACCAACACGGTCCTGACAGTGATCCCTCAGTGAGCATCCAATAAACTGCCCGCATCACCAAACCTGTTCAAACACACACACATTCACATACACACAGGCACACACAGACACACCCGCACACATTCACATACATACACTCACACACACATACACACGTGCATACACACACACACAAACAAACACACACACACACACATTCACATACACAAACTCATGCACACTCACACACACACACACCCAAATCAATACTGTGACTCTGACTTTCTCTGTATTCAGATGGGAGGGGGGGGGAACGGAGAGGGTTAAAGACAGAGATGGGATCAGATCTATGAGTAAAGACTCACAGTCACCCTATGGACCGACTCCCTCACCAGTCTCCCAAATTTATCTGCTATTTTGGCGCGAAGAAGGCCATGATTTCCCCCCCCCCCTTTCACCACGTTGCCGCCCCCGTGCCTCCCTCATTATCCGGGACGAAATAAAGAAATGCTTATGGTGGACGTCTGGACGCCGCAGAGCAATTTATAAACCCTGCGAGGGGAATGGCTTGGGGTTGGATTAACATCCGAACACTGCAGTTAGTATGTGGTCTTAGCGCGGACTGTGGTGACTCCTGTGTGAGGCATTGTACTCAATGGCCTCTCTCTCATTTTAACCCCCCCCCACCCCCCCCCCCCCCCCCCACCCCCCCACCCCCGCCGCCACCTCCGCGGTCCTCTGAGGAATTGCAGCTTTTTTATGAAGAAACTAAAGATAGCTTAGAAAAACATTGACTTTAAAACTGAGCCTGTTTTCCATTTACCATTACTTTGAATTGGGGGTTATAAACATATAAGTTCTTCTAGTTTTTGTGGGCAAAAAAAAACTGCAAAAAATGTATTTAGGATAGAAGAACATTTACTTTACATAAATATAGAGGGGATTGCAAGTAGAGCACTATTTGCGGTGCCCGCCAGTCGTAACACTGGGGTGAAATTTCAGCCAAAAACCTACATAAAGGAATCATAATAAAAGTTGAGTGGCAATTTCATTGAGATTTAAAAAAAAAAAAAAAAGTGCATATTGATCTTCATCCCATCTAAAGATCCCCACCGGCTGTCTACTGGAGGATATGTTTCTTAACTGAAGAGGAGCAGAAGCTGAAGCAGGGCCTCAAACCCTCTCTCGTTCCGATGCCGGGTTGTTTGCCTTTGGGATCAAACCCACCTGGCACTAAAGCCTCCGCCATCTTTGTTTTTCTAAATAATCTTCCCTGTGTAATCCCCGGGGTTAAGTCTGCATTCCTTTTATATTAAAGATTCTTCTAAATGGAGAAAAAAAAAGAAGAAAAAAAAATGGTGGCTTTTGCAAGTTAGAGAGAGAGAAAAAACCTTTATTAGATTTAAGTGTGTTGACATTTTGACCGTGAGATTCCTTCGTTAAAAGTACCTGGTACCGAAGGAAGATTCACGAAGACGTGAAGAGAAATTGGCCAACAGGAGAAAGTTTGTCTTCCCAAGATGAAATGCACACATTGACAGCCACTAAACAACTTTTCATTTCTTTTACGAATCACTTTTCGTCTCATAGTACATGTGACCCAACAAACTAATTTGGCACACCCAATTCTATTAATTAGCAGTCCAACAAGATCTCTATCTGTTGAGTGAGGTGTGGATGGTTAGGGCTGGAGTGAAGACCTACAGGATGGTAGATCTCCAGGAACAGGGCTGGTTACCACCACTCTAAACAATAACCATGCTCTTCTGTGATTGGTTCTCTTGGTTGGCGACCCTGGTCTTTAGACAAATGGGCTGTCATATCTCTAGTCACGTGCTGCTGAGTGAGAGCTGAGATTGGAGAACAGAGGCAGATCTACCACTAAATTCCAATAAACATGATAGACTTGATTTGAGGGGGGGTGGAGGGGGGGACGTGTTTTTGGAGTGGCGTCAGTCTGTCAGGTTTAAGGCAGCTTGCATTTTTCGGCTTCTGTTCATTCAATATTTAAGGGGGGGTGCTGAGAGCTGCCCGGCTTTCCCCTTTCCTCTTCCTCTTTCTGGGTTCCTTCCCAAGAGTCCACCTGACTAACCCAACCCCAGTTCCTTGCCAGATTTGAAAACGGTGAGCTCGCCCAAAGCCATGTTTTCCCCCCGGCAAAATACCATTAAAAGTAGCCTAACCGGGCGGGAATTCGCCCAATCTGGCAACACTGGTCGCAGCCAAGGTATTAAAACCTGTTTTGTTCCCGGTGGAGGAAAGACCTGTGGTTAACGTATGTTTCTGTGTGTGTGTGTGTTCCGCAAAATACGAAACACATGTCGGCAAATATCCTCTCCACGGCGACAGAACTGTGCAGGACTGCGGACCCTGAAAAGCTTCTTTTTTTTAAACTAAAATCTTAATTCCCTTTCGGTCAGGTTTGTCTTTTCTGGTTAAAGCGAAGGTGAACCAAATAAATGAAGCGCTAGGCTGGCGCCTGAGGAATGCGTTTGAAGACGTTCCCGTCAGTAGCGTAAGGGGGCACGATCGACCCCTTGTTTTGACAGGGTTCCCGAGCCCCAGACGTCCTGAGGTTGCTGACTTCAGGACTCGTTAAACGCTGAGCCGGGGGGCCTGGGGGAGCCTTATTAAAAAGCCGGGGCCACTAATCTCTCCTCAGCTTCCTCTCGGCGTCCACCGGTGCCAGCAGAACGATCGTGAGCAGCCAGCGTTCCTCCGTCTCGTTTTTAAAAACGGAGTAAAAATCGTTTGGCGTCGTGCTAAACGTGTTTTTTTTTATTTATTTTTTTTTTAAACCGCTACCCGGCTAATGGGACACCGTCGCTTCTCCGCCTCATTATCCCTCTCCAGCGCCGAGGCAGGAGAGAGGATCTTTCAGGGGGGAGGGATTGCGTCAAACGTGAGTTATATTTCAGCCGTATGGAAACTGCGCTGGTACACTGGCCATGTGATGGAGTGGGGGGGGGGGGAGAAGATGAGCACAGCCCTGGTGGAAAATTGGCTTCTCCCTGTTGTAATATTTCCTTCGCTGTGACCGCGTTTAATATGCACATGGCATTACGAACAGTGATCCTCTTCCTCGGGTACGGTCACGTTTCCGCAGTGAGATGTTTGCAAGGTTATTTCTCTCTCTCTCTCTGCAGAAATCACTCTAAGTTAATTTGTTTCACGACTAAATGGCAGAAATGTTTCTTGCAGTCGCTCTGAATGGATGAACTGAAGGAATAGATTTTCCAAAAAAACCACCTCACTGCACAGTCACCAACGTGATGCACCCACATGGGTGATGCATGTCTGCCATTTTGCCTTTTTTCCCCCACACTTTCACCAACAGTGATATTAGCCAATGATAATGTGTGATTTTAGGTGGGAAAACAGGGGTGGCACCTGGGGTTGCCAATCAAATTCCAGAGGTGGCCAGTGCCACCCCTGGGCCCCTATCTCATGGCGATGGCTGCCCAACCGGTTCCCCTGGCAACACTCACAGGAGATATTCCCCGGTTTGAGATGAGCCTGTGCGTCGCTCGCCGTGCGTCAGCTTCACTTCCCCCGTGCTTGCACAGGTGTGGCGGGAAAAAGTGTGCCAGGTTTGCTGGCGTGCGTCACGCTCACGCACAGTTCCGGTTGCCGTCGGTTACTCCCGCTCGCGTGTGAAGTCCTACGTGCGCGGGCCGCGATTCACATCTGGGGTAAATATTTACAAATGCCGAGCCCAGACGCAGCTCTCTCCCGACAAAAGCTGCCACAGAAGATCACATGGTAAGATTCTCCTACTTGTGTAAATTACAGCACATCAAATCTGTTTGAGTGCTCTTATTTGAATAAGGCAGCTTGTGGCCAATTCACACCCATTTCTCAAAGGAAAATAGCTGTGGCCAAATTAGCATAGGCTCATTTGCATATCAAAAGCCACCTTTTCCTTTCATATCCATTCAGCTGGTATGAATGCAGCTCAGCCAACAGAAAAGCTGAAACAGAGTCAGCCGTCTACTGCCCCTTTCACTGAACACTGGGACTCAGCTAGTTAAGATTAACCACTGGAGTGTAAGATGCCTCAGTCCACTGCCTTACTATGACATCACTGGACGTACAGTTATAAAACATTCCACCGTTTCATTGTGACATCACTTTATTTAAATTTGAACAGCTCTGTCCACTTATTTATTATGACATCACTGGATTTAATGTTCCGACTCCAAATACGCTTACGTTACACTTTAAATGGTGAGCCCTGGCATGTAGATATAATATTTGTAAAACAGATATTTCAGACAGTGCCCCATCAAATGGTTGATCTTGATTGCTTTCAATGGGAAATGACATTTCCACATAAAACTGAGATGCAGGCTAACACTATGTGTTGCACTGACTGATAGAATACATACAACTATCATTTAAATCCACTGACATTATTTTTAATTCCCTTGTAATTAAGACAGATACACAATCAAAAGGAAAAATCTCTAATGACGCACATTATGTGCTCCCACACCACAAGATTACACACACTGTGTGTACAGCACGTCTCCCAGAAAGTTGCATAAACTAAATTTAACGCTACTGCATATTAATTAAAGCCCAGCGTCTGACAAGAGAGTAGTTAGAATTTTACGAAAGGACTTGATGCATTAAAAATTTTTCCTGTCGTAAACATTTTTGCGTACTTTTCTTTGCTTTTTAAGGTTTCCAGGGGGAGACGTACTTAGATATTTTATGTACTAGCCTGATATTCATGACTATTCCTATAACCTGATATTCATAACTGTTCCCATGACAATCTCCACTTTGAGGTAAAGTAGGTGATAAAGTTCAACGTTACACCCATCTTAATAAAACACCAGAATTTTAGAGCCCTGGTCATAACGTAAATTATCTTTATTGCCCTCTCCCAGAATGAAACCATATGCTTTTAATGTTCACAATGTAAAAATCGTGAAGCTTTTCGATAACAACTCTTATGCAGCAGAAAAACACTTCACTGGGAGAAGAGAAATGGCTGTTTTTAAAACACTTTATTTTCAACTACTTAAATTCCAGGTGTTAAACACCACACTTACGCAATTACTCGTAATTGCAGTAATCCACAAAGACACTGTTCTCCAAAACCAAGTACACACATTTTAACATTATTATCTTGTCTTCACAAATATTGTATTTTTTTCCCGAGTTCATTACAATGTGCAGTTAGGTATTCATCACTTGTGTGACTCAAGGCAACAGTAGAATGCTCTTAATTAGCTCTTATTTACTACAGAGTTTATAATGCACTGAGGTTCTTCACGCGACTGTGATATTAATTATGCATGCCTTTTTAATCAAACCCTAACACCCGCAGTGAAAAAAACATGTTTGTGAGTGAAATAAAACAAAATGGCCTACAAAAGCACTTTAAGCACCAGAATATTTCCCTCGGTCAAGAAATAACACGACAGCAGTGTAGTATACTGGGCACGGCCGTGTGGTGTAACAGTTAAGGAGCTGGTCTTGCAACGTAAGGGTCGCAGGTTCGATTCCCTGGTTACTAGGTACCTAACCTGCATTGCTTCAGTATATATCCAGCTGTGTAAATGGATGCAATGTAAATGCTACATAAGAACTTGTGCAAGTTGCTCTGGATAAGGGCGTCTGCTGAATGCCTGTAATGTAACGTGAAGTAAGAAAGGAATACAGTGCAGTGCTTTGTTAAAATAATCACCCCTGTTGTGTTAATTAGCGAGCTAATTTCACCTGGCGTGGTGAGTGCTTTTATAAACTCCTGACTTAAGCTCATATTAAAACCATAATGCTCCCAGCTGGATGTGTCCACTGGAATGAGATGAGGGGCCAATCACGTTTCAGGATTCTGTAATCACTTTAGTAATTCTGGCAAGCCTCCCGAGAACGCTGAAACCTCTATCTAGCTGGAGCAGGAAACTGGGCTCAGATCTGTCCTGATTGGCTCAGAAAAGGGGCGTGTCACGATGCCGAGCTCATCGCCGCCAGGCGCCGCGCCGCCAAAACATTTCCCAGAGGCCTCGTCTGCGAGCGGCCCCGTCACCACCGTCTCTCCACTCCTCTTTTCTTTTTGTCCTCTTTTTTTTTTTTTTTGTTTTTGTTTGTTGTGTCATGTGTGCCTGCTCCTATATGGCTAAGATCGGGTGTCAAATGCGGTGCAGTCCCTGGAGCCACCACCTTCGGTCCCTGCGGCACGGGCCGTGGAAAGCAGAGTGGAGCTCAGTGGGAATATCGCATGGCTCAAGGCATTTCACGCGAGTGGCAACTGCCTGTTGCTTGGCAACTGCCAAAATGTTTTGGCCTGTGACCTTTCCTTGCCCCCCCCCCCCCCCTCCCCCTCCCCTGACCCCGCCCCAGTAAGTTGGACTGGTGGACTGTCGTGGATCCACTCAAAACTGAACATTCTAACGCTGATGTCACAATCACTCCTGGTAATTGAAAGGAAAGGACTTAGAATTCTGAAAAAGCATTCCAAAAAAACCTGCTCATCAAAGGGATTATAGAATCCGAAATGACATTTACATTATGATGTCACTGCAATACGGGTTACTCTAGGACAGTGCTACTCAAACTGTGGTTCCTGCAGGCTGCAGTCTCTCCAGGTATTTGCTCTGACCATGCACTACACACTACACCACCTGATTTCGCTAGCTATTTTACCTCCTTGGCTCAGGAAGTAAGCTCAGTAGTGAAATCAGGTGGTGTAATGCATGGTTAGAGCAGATATCTGCATTTGAATACCTGCACTTCCCTGTAGGACCTGGAACTGAGTAGCCTTTCTTCTGGAGATGCTGCTTACCTGTAACAAGCATGTTTACAGCTCCATGGGTGAGGATGGACTGTCCCAGAATGCACTGTTATTTTCAGAGAGGCTATCCTTTTTTTATACCCATAATGCATCAACGCAAATGGAAACAAACTTTGTTTGATTGATTAAGCAAGTGTGGATCATTTCTCCTCCTCCACATTGGTTGGGGACCTATTCAAGATTCAACTGAAGATAATTAAAATGAAGATTTTAAATTACAGTTGACTGCAAACGCGACTTAGTTGTTTGCTCTTCAGAAGGAGCGAGAAAATCATTTAGGGATGGATTTATGAGGCGTAAGGAGCTTACTGAATTACAAAACAGCATTAGGACGCAGCACATTATTTATCACAATATTTTGGAATTTGGAAAAATACATAAAGTCAAGTAAACAGTTGAGTGCGCATCTTATTCAGAATTATGTCGTTTTTGGAGTTATCAAATATATGAACGCATACATTTAGAATTTAAACCAGAATCTGAACCATTACATTACAGGCATTTAGCAGACGCTCTTCTCCAGAGCGACTTACACAACTTTTTACATAGCATTTATATTGTATCCAACTATACAGCTGGATATATACTGAAGCAATTTCGGTTAAGTACCTTGCTCAAGGGTACAACGGCAGTGTCCTACCCGGGAATCAAACCTGGGACCTTTTGGTTACAAGCCCAGTTCCTTACCCACTGTGCTACACTCCGTCCATATTTTATATTTTTAAATAAATGCAACAAATATATCAATATTAGTTGAGAAATTAAACTAAAATAAAGAACAAAAATGTTTTTTTAGGTACTGTACTAGCTAACTACTGTGGTGTTACCCACTGTAAAATAGTAACACTATACAGCAGGTCTGCCTAATCTACCGTCCTGGAGGGTCTTACTCCAACCCAAACGAACTTTAACCCAACCAAGGATTTGTGTTGAACAATGTAGCTGTGCTTAATCCCACGTAATGCCCTTTGTTAGAGAGTTGAGATGAGTGATGATTAACCCTTTAAGGTGTGGAATCACAAATATGTGATTAGAATGTTCTTAACTCAACAACATTCTAATGCCGATGTCACAATCCCCCGTTCAACAGCTGGAGATCTCTTGAGCTGGCAATTAGTGGAATCAGATTAGGGTTGAAATGAAAACCAATAGGACAGTTAGGTCCCCAGGAACAGGGTTTGGCAGCCCTGCTATACACCAGTGGTATTAAAAGTCCTCCTATATGCAGACTTTAGCTTTCCTTCTCCACAGTGAAGCTTGCACGGGGATATTATATTTAGAACAGAATGTGTAGAAACGCAGGCACCTCTGTTCATCTTTTTTTTAAAGAACAATTCACAGTATGCTTGCTTGTGAAATTTCCGGTGCTTAGGAATAGATCAAGCCCTTTTGCGGAATGTGATTTTTTTGTTTTTGTAAGCCACGCATTAAAGACACGGACCGGGTCGGCTGTTATTAATGTTAACACTGCATCGGGCGGCTGCGTTTTCCACCTACTTTCAGTGGTGATTAAATATTAACAACGAGAAGAGGTACACAAACGCCGGCGCTGCTATAAATCATCTTTAAACAACCAGCTACGCGGCGTCGCCGTCTCAAAATCGAAACGTCGAGCAGCCGGCATCGCCCGCTTGTGTGCACGCTTTCGCATTTTCCCATGTGAACGCCCTAGGCCAAGTAACGCTGTCAAATTTATTGTATGCCTCAGTGTCTATATCTAGAGGAAGTAAAAAATGCTGAACAGATCTCCATGAGTATTTCAAAACTAAAGAGCGATTTCACTGAAAGTGTGCTGGGTTTTTTATGGGTTAGTTTAAATGTGCAGGAGAAAGCTGTAATTAATATCCCTCTGTGAGGAGAACTTAGAATTTTTACAAATACTCTGTTTCGACCCTTTAAGGTGTGAGGTCACAAATATGTGATCAGAGTGTTCTAAACGGAACATTCTAATTTATGATGCAACAATCACTACTGTTAAGTGTAAGCAGTGGAGTTCTAGAAAACTGACATGTGACACCTACTCTTCAAAGGGTTAGCAATGATCTCCCTTTGTGCCAAAGCAGGAGTTCCAATAAAACAGTTCAAATGAAGTACAAGTGGAATGTGTGTGTGTGTGTGTGGTGGGGGAGGGGGTGGGGTGCACTGTTTAATTCTCAAATCATATCTCATGTTTATGCTGAAAATGGGGAAAATGGGACATGTTTTAATCCAGAGGGGTTCTGGGGTTTCTTTTGTATTCTGTTTGAGTTTGACTTTCAGATCTGTCAAGCCTCCAGTTATTAGATGTGCGTGTATCTTGCCAAAGCCTAAAATCATTTCACGCTTTCTATCCCTCTTCCTTAATTAGAGTAGCTAATGTTTGTGTTTGGATCTGGCAGCGGTGCAGATTGTGGTGAAAAACCCTCTTTGCCTTCAAGCAAAGGGTCGTAATTTACTGCGAGTAAAATTTGAGCGAAGGAGCATCCAGATGAAAGCTGGAGCTATTTTTAGGCGCACGCGCGCTGAACTGGCAACCCCTGCTCTCGGGGAAATCGGGCAGAAGAGGAAGGGCGGGGAGCCAGGCTTCCCAATTACAGTGCTGTGATCCTCACGGTCCTGCCCGCCCGCGGGGGGGGGGGGTCCAGAGGCTGGGCATCGCATTGGGCACGCGCTGGCAGGCCGACCCTCAGCTGCTCTGATCCCGCCCGTCCGTGGGAACGGACAGCGCTGTCTGTGCCGCCGGTGGGTGGAGCTCATTAGATGGAGGTGGGTGGAGCTTACTCATGGCGGTGGGTGGAGCTCATTAGATGCAGGTGGGTGGAGCTCACTGTATACAGAAGGGTGGAGCTCACCATTTGGGGGGGGGGGGGCGGCGGGGGCGGCGGGGGCGAGGTAAAGCTCTGTGTATGCAAGCTGTGCCTAAACTGTCTTAAATACGCCCTAAAGTGTCAAAAACAAAAACACACCTGCCCCATTAAGTTTAATTTTTCCCATTTAAAAACTGAGACATGTGCAGACAGTAAAAATAAATGGAGGAATTATGAGGGTTGATTTTCATCATTTTGGAAGAGGAGGGAAAAAAATGCTTCTGCATTCCCATGATGTTCCTTGAAGCCTTTTTCTAGTCTCTTCCTGGCAGTAGTTATTGTCAACATCAGCTGAACCACTCGAAACTTTCAGATGTAAAAGTCAGATATTGCAGGTATGTGTGTAATAAAACATGCAACTCTCTCTCCGCTTCCACACGCCTGTTTTTTCCATTCCGATCACAGCTTGCTTAATGAAAGGCACGCGCACTCACACGGGAATAACATGCTGTGAAACGCAAAAAAAAAAAAAAACTTTTTGAAAGTGGTAATTATATGGCAGATTGTACTTCTGTTATTTCTTTGGAGATATGGGCTCGTGTTTAATGGGTTGTCCCCAAATAATTTACAGCGACTAAATGAAAAGTATTATTTTAAACAGTTTGGTGGGTCAGCGTTGGTGACCCGCCCGTCTGTGTCTGTCTGAAAAGGAGAAAAAAAACAGGACAGAACAGATGCATTTATTTGTCAGTTGAGAACAAATGCTGACTATATCCAGGCTTCGGTGTGTTTATGAAAATGAGGTCTGTGCCAGCATAAAATCCCATCAGAGCATCCCTCAAGCTAACATTTATTTGAAGAATTGTTCAGAATAATTGTCCACACACACTCTCAGAAATGAAGGTACAGTAGAGTCACATTTTTGTTCTTTAAGGGGAAAAAAACCCCCAAAATCTACCCTGAAACTACAGTGTTATTCTATTTGGGTGCTCATAAGTACGTTTTACGACCAAAAAAGGTTCAAATGCTTGCGTATTACTGGCTAGGAGTACAGTGTTTCGTACTTACAGGGTGCCAAGCGTTCCTACCTTTTTAGGCACTTTAAAAAAAAAAATTTTCTGAGAGTGTAGCCTGATTCAATCAACCTTAGCCCCTTAACAACAACTTTGCTGTTCCCTCAATTTTGCTAACTGCTGAAATCGCAGAAAAAAATGTTTCCTTGAAGAAAAAAGGCTGACAGCTGACAGTTATTACAGTTGTCTTCGCATGACGAGCGCGTGTCCCGCGACCATGGCAACAGAAAGGCACATTTTGCCGTCATTGGTCCGGCTCTGGCCTGATTCATTAAAGGCAGATTTTGTCTCTGGGCCGGCCCGTGCTCGTTTACCCAGAGCTGACCGTGTTCCTGAACCCGCGATGCAGGGGCTGCCTGGTTTTCGGGCACGCTATCCCGCTAACTCCCATTGCTCTTGAGAGGTAATTTGGGAGAGAGGGCCAAGATAACGAACTTCTCTGTAATGGCTGTTCCTTTTGCAGCGGTGTTGGTGTTTTTTTTTTTTGCAGCATAACAGAGCATAGCAGAGGCACGTGAGAGGATTGGATTTAATTGAGCGAAGCCAGATTCTTGGTGTCGTGGCGTGAGAAATTTTTCTCAGAAGATTCAGTTCTTGTGAAGGCTAGTGCAGACAGGGTTGGAAAATGGTAACCAGCCAGTAGGCCAAGAAACTACCTGAGATGGGGCATGGATCCTGAGATAGGCTATGGGACCCACCTGAGATGGGACATGGATCCTGAGATAGGCTATGGGACCCACCTGAGATGGGACATGGATCCTGAGATAGGCTATGGGACCCAACTGAGATGGGACATGGATCCTGAGATAGGCTATGGGACCCACCTGAGATGGGACATGGATCCTGAGATAGGCTATGGGACCCACCTGAGATGGGACATGGATCCTGAGATAGGCTATGGGACCCACCTGAGATGGGACATGGATCCTGAGATAGGCTATGGGACCCAACTGAGATGGGACATGGATCCTGAGATAGGCTATGGGACCCACCTGAGATGGGGCATGGAACTTACCTGAGATGGGACATGGAACTTACCTGAGATGGGGCATGGATACTGAGATAGGCTATGGGACCCACCTGAGATGGGGCATGGGATCTGCTGGTCCAATGTTGGGGCTGGAGGTTGGTTTTGGACGGTTCCCATGAACATCTTGGTTGGCATTTGGCGCACAGCCTTTTGCTGGTGATCCAACCTGAGTGAGCGATCACATTTTTTTTCACTTGTGACTAATGGCTTTCATAGCGTTCTCTACGCTGATTTTTAACCTCCTTCAATTATTATGAGCATGAGTTGAATAAAATGTGAATCTGCAGGGCTTTTATGTAACTGCAAATATAGCTGAGAAATGAGAACGTGGTTAAGACGTGTTTTTAATTAAGATGGAGCAATGGAGCTCTATTCAAGTTAAATCGACTGACAAGTCTTCCGAGTGCACGACCCTGCCTTGTTAAGTCAGTCTTGTGACGTCTGTGATTTACAAAGATTGTACCTTCGGGAAACACAACTCACAACTTTGGAGGGGGGGGGGGGGGGGCAAAAAAACAAAACACTGGAGTTAATGGCCCGGTGAAGTTTACACAACTCAGACAGGAAACAGACCCCTCCTGGAATTGTGTAATTTTGAGAAATACACTTCAGGGCAGAGAACAGACCCCACTGGATTAGTGTAATTCTTAGGAAATACACCTCAAACGGGGGAACGGAAACCCCCGGAATAGTGTGATTTTTGGGGAATATACCTGAGCCAGCAGACAGACCCCTGACCTGGTGCAGGAGGGGGTAGGCCGTTCCTCAGCGCTCACTCCTGATATGGTGTGGAAGCACCTTGGGGATAAAACTGCTCAGGTAAGCGGATAATCCTGGAGCCCCCAGGACATCCTCCCTTATCCCCAAACACCCCAGTGCTGCACTTGGCCTCTTAACGGGGGAGATTTGGGGGCGGGAGGGGAGGGGTGGGGGCTGGTTCCTCACCCCCTCCTTCCCACGCCCTGTTTGGCTCTTTCAGCTTTAACATGGGCGTCCATGAGAAAGGGTCCACTCTCAGTCTGTCTGGCTCCGGGTACGTCAGTGTACAGGTGTGACTCAACACCTTTTGAACGTCTGCAGACACGCCCCTTATTCCACGTTGCGGTCTTCCACCAGGAAATGACCCTGTGCACAAAAAGCCTACACATAGTAATGACAGCGTATCACAGCGCTGTTCAGTGTTGTGGTTTAGCCGTGATGCAGCGTTGGTGTATCAGAGCAGTTTGTTTGTGATGCAGTGTTGATGCATCAGAGAGATGTTGAGTGTTGCATTTTTTTTTTGTAATACAGCAGCAGTGTGTTAGTATTCTAGATATGTTGTGAAAACACAAATGCAGGACAAAAACACTATTTATATGTGTGTGTGTGTGTGAACCCCCATCAGCCTCTTCATCTCCTAAAGGGGGGGGGGGGGGGGTCGTCCAACACCCTTTCCTTTCCCCCTTATTAAACATGAAAGAAGCACTCGAGCTACATCATTATTTATCCTTAATGACACTGTGCTTTCCCTCCTCGTCTTGCCTGCTGAATTACCGATCAGCACATAACGCAGGACAGATGTGCTAAATACGGAAATACATATTCATCAAATACGCTGAGGGTTAAGGGAGCTAACGGAAAAGCAGTTCGATTTCATTTATCCAGACGATTGATTAAAAAAAACAGTGTCCAACTGCAGGCGATGTCAAATGGCACTTCTGTGGGCTTGTAGATTTTATTCAGATAAACAGACTTCAGTCGGAAATATACTGTGCGACCTGAGAACGATCTACCGGGATTTATAGAAATCTACAAATCATAATCGATGGTGACGGTGGTTATTATACATACACCACGACAATGTTAACGATCTCTGATCATTTTTCCAATTCTAGGCCTTAGGGTGATGTCCGGATGAAAAATCAAGCGTGTCAGACTTTTTGGACATCGTCCCTGCAGTTTGATCTGTGTTAGTGGTGAGATTTCAGCGTGATGAGAAGCGTAGCACGCGGGCAGTTTTGCCCGGCGCGCGGGTTTCCCGTCCAGTGAGGCAGCTTTAAAAAAAAAAAAACGAATCACAGCCTCACAGGTGAAAACAATCAAAGGCACAGCCGGCGTTTTCGGGGTTAGTTTGAAAAGGCACCGCGGGTCCGGCGAGCCACTGACTATGGCTCAAGAAACGAGTTTATGTATCTTATCGTAAAAATGGAAAAAGTTAGTTTAGACACCCCAGTCGACAATTTCGTCTGGTGGCTTTATTTATGGCCTGTGGACTTATTTTCAGAGGCGCCGGCTGGAGATATGTCTCTGGCCTGCAATAACTGCATACTAATCAAAACAATTGCGTGGAGGAAGGTGACCATCACCGTGGACCGCCGAGACGGGAAAGAAACTGCTGAAACAGAAACAGGACCGCATAAGTCCTCCGAAGGTTACCATGACGGCTGCAAAAAAGGACGCACCTGGAAATAGCGGCGACATTTTTGGTGAAAACTGGTAAGTAGATTTTAAATAAGTATACCGAAAGCAAATAACACCTCCTATGCGGAGTACCGCAGTAGTTCGTGTTCCCTGTACTCAATCAGCGTTTGTCTCAGGCTTAATATTAAATGCAAAGTGTTCGTTTTTTATTCACGCTGCTTGCCAAGTTCAGCGATCATCAAAACCAATGTACAAAACTGTTTATGAAAGGTAAAAAGTAACACTTGCATATATATTTGTAAGTAAGAGTAACAAGCCGGGTCTGAACTTCTTTCCCAATGCTATCGCTCCCAATTCCGTCCAATTAAAGATTTCCCAGTCAGACAGCGGCGGGGAATGAAGGATGTTTCTGGGGGGAAAGTACTCTTGGTTTAGTTTAGAGTTAAAGTGATGTCCTCCAACAAGAAGCAATTATCTTTTTTAACCGAAGGCAGGACATCATTTACGGCAACGGGCCGTGGCTGACAGCTCATTAATCTTGAGCAGGCCGCGCTTGTCTGACAGATGCTGTTGGTGGGAAATGAAGAGACCGAGAGAGACGAGCTAAAATAATACGAATGCGTCTCCCCAGTGACAACAACGCTTATGCTCACAATATACCCGTACCTGGAGCTGCTACTTCAAAATTTATTTATCAGGTGGAAATAGATGTGTTTTTTCCCCGCCATGAGCGATATTAAACACCGCTGTACTTGATCAAATTGACTTTTTTTTCTCGACTTTTCTTTCTTGTTTGTTGTGAGGTGCAAAACTTTACAGATGCAAACGATTATTTTACTGAAAGCACAGCCATAAATTATTACTCACCGGTGGGGAAAAAAATAATATTTATCTTCTTGCAATGACACTTAAATATGTGAAGCCCCTTGTGGAATGCATTTGCTTGGTCTTCTCCTTTTTTTTCTTTTTCATTTTGGTCAGATAAATATTTCAGTGTTTCAGTGCTGTGCGGCCTGTGGAGTAGGTGCACCGCTGTTATGGGTCACAGCTGGGTTGGTGTGCTCAGTGAGTAGGTGTAAGATAAACACAGCAAGTGTACACACGGTCGCTCTTCTGTTCCTCGCTCCCAGTGTGTGTCACACTGTGATTCAGGCCCACCGGGGGCCTTCGCTGTTGCATGAAGAAGTACTTTTTTTGGGGGTTTGTTTTTTTTTTTTAAGTTGGATTAGTTTTGTATTTTTTTAAGCCACATTGCCCCACTGAGCGCCCAAATGTTTCCACCCCCACCTCCCCCCCCTCTCCTCCCTCATCCCAGGACTTCAGTGAGTTGTGTTTAAAGAAGAAATAATCAGGCTGAATCAAGTAAACAGCTGGCACAGATAGATGAACACGTGTTTGGTTTGATGTGGTTTCAGGAAACCGGTTCGGCAGGTTTTTTTTTTTTGATGATTGATCGCAGGTTTATCTGAGGTTTATAACAAGTGAGCGAGAACAAAGTGTGTTTTAATCCACAGTGCCTTTAGCGTGTGTGTGTGTAAGTGTGTGATTACTCTATTAGAATTCTCTCAGGGTCATATTTTGGTGACAGGCACGCCTGGGTTCTAGCAGGTGGCCTGTGCAAAAGGAGTATACCTGGTTTGGCAGTTTCACTATCTGCTATGAGCCCATTCGTATCCACATGGACTGCTGCGATGCAGTAGGTGTGTGTTTCATTAAGACCATTCTCTTTTAAAAAAAAAAAAAAATACTACTGGCTACAGTCATAAAGTTGCTGAAACTCCAATGGAGGCCTTCATTTGCCATCGCCATGAGTTACCACCGGAGTTCCACAGCTGTGCCTTGACCGTGAATACAGAGCCCTCTGTCTGTGTCTAAGAGTGGGCGGAGTCTGGAGTCAGTGGGGTCTCCTGATTGGGTGAGATCTTGAGTGGTCGGGGAAATTAAGGACCCCAGACTTCATTACTAATGAGTTAAATGTTCTGCATATTACTGATCTGTTATTTATTTATTCATTTTTTTAAAAGAAACAGAAAAAGAATCCACGGAATATTAATTTGTATTTAATGTGCAGTATTGTTTTTGAATGGCAAGCTACCGACTAGTGGGGACTAGTGGGGGCTACCGACTAGTGGGGGATAAACAGAATTTGGATTTGGGAGAACACCTCCCCCTGACAGAGACTTCCCTCAGCAGTTTATTTGTGGTTTCTAACGTTCATGTGCAGCCCTTCTGAGCGGCCGATGGGCTCCTGAATTTATGGCCTCCACACGCGGGTACACAAACACGCACACTGATGACATCAGCAGCGAAGCCCTTTCAAGTCTTGGTTTTCTGAAATTGCTTCCAGCACCAGCTTTTAGGGATTGGGCGCCTTTCGTTGGTACCAGAGTTCGTCTTTTGGCCGATCTTCAAGCGCGTACTCGTGTTCTGGAAGCTTCTCAGTTTGCGAGACCCGTGGCAGATGGCCTCCGGTTTTATCAATGGAGAGAGACTCCTAACCACACATGTAAGTGTGTGTGCATGTGAATGTGCGTGCATGTGTGTGAGCATGTGTGTGTGCGTGCATGCGTGTAAGCAGCGTCCTGATGCACCATCTCTTCCAGGGTCCTTCCATCCCGTTTCAGTACAGGTTGCTGTACAGGTGTTGTCAGGTAACTGAGTTTAAAAAAAATATATATATATATTCCAGCCAACATGCATTATTTCCTTGATTAAATTAAAAGTGCAAAATAAGCGTGTAAGAACAGCGTGTGTGTTCTTGTGATGTTTACTTCAGTTCTTAAGCAAAGACGTCCTTTACAGTGAGTCCCTTATAGAGAAAGCAGTGGGGCAGCATTACCTGGTGAGAGTCGCCTGTAGATGTGGAAGCCAGATAGCATTCCCTGAGGCTTGTGTATGTTATTATCCAGCCTGTGGGATGGCTAATCAGCCCCTCTCTAATCAAATAACCTTAATTAATTTCACTTGCACGTTATTGAAATGAGTTTGAGCTGAGTGACACAGACGCGTAATCGTACGCGTCACAGGAGAGACTGCTGGGTTTGTCCCGCCGCTCGTCAGCACAGTCTGAGCACACACAGAGCATTTCTTCATTTCCGCTCCGAAATAATCTCCCGGTTTCCCGACAGCGCGTGACGCGATCGCTGCTGCTCGGACCCACCGAACGGGGGACGTTTCCCGGTAAAGACAGAAGGAAAGGGCACGGAGGCTTTGCTTTGACACTTGTCAAGGCAACGGACTCAGAGGGAGTATTTATTTGCTGTAGCCGAGCATGCGCTGAGATTCGATTGCTTTCATTTATCACAGCAGGAGGGCAGCGTGGGAGTGTTTCAGCGATGGGCGAACTGACAGAAAATCACGTGCGTTCACATTCTCACCGGCCAATCAGAAATTGGCATTTATTCACTGAGCCTGGCTGACCTGCAAATGGCAAACCGATCTCTCCACCCACTTAAACACAGACTTGGACTTAAACGAAGAAATGTTTTGCCAGGAAAGGAAGTTGTTGAGCAGTGTTGGGCACAATGATACACGGCGGCATCGTGTACAAGACTTTAAAGGGGCACAATTAATTATGAGACAAAAGATTATTGCTGAGAGCATGAGGCTACGCATCGTTGACAGTGAAATGAGGCCCTCGGGTGCGTCTCTGGGTTCGAATGAGATTCCTCCCTCCCAGTAAAACTGTGGCCCAACCCCTGGTACAGACTGCCCCCCCCCCGTTCAGAGAGAACGTCGGATGTCAGGGTTCAGTTGGCGGCGTTGGGGTGCGCCCCCTTGGGACGTTGTCGGGGAGATCGTGGAAGTCAGGTCGGCGCGGTAACCACTGACAGTCGGCCCTTGACTGCCCGGCCTGCTCTGCTGCCTGCCGCTGGCAGACCTCCAGGCTCACGTCCCATGGGGCTTCTGAGCCTGACCGCTGGGGTTCAGTCTCTGATTCCAGGGATGCGCCCCGCTTCTTCAACGGTCAGTTCCCATGGGTCGTGATGTCATCATGCAGGTGGGGCAGCAGTTGGACGCGCCAGCTCACTGACCAATAGCAGTGCTGGCTGTAACTTGGTCGGTCCAATCAGATTTCAGGAAATTCAAATGTTGCTGCTTCCCTTTCCAGATGCTTTAAGGGGACAGTGTTGGGGGGGGGGACAGTGTTGGGGGGGGTGGGGGTTGGGGGTGGGAGTTAACCACTATCAGTGCTTCTTCCTCTCCTGTCCCTGCAACACATCGCCCCTCTCCCGTCACACACAGGCCAGACCCTTCCTCCCTTTCTTTATCTCCCACCCAAAGGGGGGGGGACCGAGGAGGGGTCCGAGAGGCATGCCCGTCTGGCCCAGCTCCCAGCGAGCACTGTGACCGTCACCGCCTGGTACCTGCAGCGCCTGAGTGCACTATCACTGACCCCCTTTGCAGTGTAAAGGGCGTTAATATGTGGAAAAAAGGTGAACCCAGTGCGGTCCCATTAATGACGTCCGGGCACTAACGGTCCGATTTCAAGTCTGATTACAAGGGTGTACGACTCAACTTGTGCTTATGAATGTACAGGCATTCGTTTATTTGTTGGTTGTGAAAAGCGACAAAAAAAAACAAATTAGTGTAGAGCCAAGAGTAAGAGCAGCTGTCACAAACGGCTCTCTGCTTTCCTCAAAGTGAGATACAGGCCTTTGCCACTCTTTACTGGAGAACAGCTGCTCCCCTCAGGCTCTCTGCAAGCCTGTTAGCGACAGCACATATCTTCTGACTGTAAAAAAAAAAAGAAAAAACCATTGACCCCGGCGTTCCCTGCCCAGAGCAGTTACCGTTGGCAGCGCTCCGCGGCTAACGACAGCAATTTATTTAAACGAAACGGAGCCGTTATTACTGTTCAGTCGTTACCGTGGCGTCTGAGCGATTAAGCTGCTCTGAGGTGGCGGCCGCCGTCGTCGTCGGAGGAGGAGGGAGGCGGACGAAATTCTCCCCAAACAACTTTTTTTTTTCCCGTCACGGCCCAAAAAAACTAGCGGCTGAACTTCTGTGGCTGTTTGTGTGCGCCGAACTCAAACATAACCGTAGTTATGTTTAAAAAACAGTCACCGTACAAATAGTTTGAGGCAATCTTAATGTTGTGAATGGACTTTTGTACCCTTACACAACTAAACACTTTTCTGCAAATGATGTTATCTTATGTTTAAGGTGTATATATAACGTGTTTATAGTTTCTTTTTAAATTTTGTTTCCCCATTTCTAAAGGCCTTTGTTTTACTCTCAGTAGCGATTTTGATTCGCGGATAACAGAAGCACCGTTTGCCAGCGCGAGATGTGAATCTGTTCTTTAATAGGTTTTCCCATCCGTACTCTGGCCATATTTATTTTTTTATGGCGTCTGGCTGGCACCGCGAATATCGTCCGGCGTGTCTCCAGAGAAAAGAACGCCGCGGCGAGACGCTTAGTGAGGAGTTTGTACTTCAACGCGAGATCTTCACGGTGATGAAATCCTTCACACTAAAGTGGGACACCATTTTAAACTGCCGCCAGGCCCCCGGGCATTACCATGTTTGGCGATCCATAGCACTTCTGGACCTCCTAAAGTTAAAATGATCCCCCCCCATTTTGTGTGTTAAGGTTTAAACCTAAAGATTTTGGGGGGTGTCATCAAAAAATATGATGATGTGTTGCAAGGGTGTTTGTGTGGAAAGCTCCAGAGAAAGTTGAGCTGCGGTTGAGTTTTTGGAGAACATTTGGTGAAGTCAAACTCTGCAGGCTTGTTTGTTTTTTTTGTGTGTGTTGACATTGATAATTGACTTCAGAACCTCACGCGAGCATTTCTTCAGTCAGGAGAGAGCTCTCTGGCTCTTTTTGCGTACACAATATTGTGTCATAGAGGCACAGCTGTAAGGTACACTCCCTCCTTCCTGGTGTGTGTGTGTTTGTGTGTGTGTGTGTGTTTGTGAGGGGGAGGGGGGAGGGTGGGGTGGTGGGAGGATTAAGGGATTAAGACCGCCCCTTCAAAATTAGCAATCAGCTGAACATGAAAAAAAAGGAGTAACAAGGAGTTCAAGATGAGGGTGTTCTTTTGAAGCTCAGAGCCTGCCAAATGTAGCATATTGCATTTCATTAAATTATGATGTATTTGCAAATCTTCCAGAAGTAAAATTAGCAGTGCAATCGGTAGTCACACAGACTACTGGGAGTTTACCTCATGCACTTGTTATTGGGGGGTTCAGGCCTGGTGTTTGCTCTGTTTGATCTTTTTGCTCTGTCTCTTGCCTTGCCACCCTGTGAAGCGTGTTTGTGACAGTTTTCTGTAAAAAGCGCTATGCAAATAAAATTTAAGTGGGGGGGAAAAAAAAAAATTAATTAACATGTGGCCTGGTAGCATTGCACATGCTGTACTCCACAGATTGCAAGTTGTTGTTTTTTTCAAAGGTGTTGCCAATAATTTCCCACAAAAGCGGCACTTATTATTACAGTGCTAATTATTCGAACACACGGCCAAAACAGCAATAAACGTGCGGCCTTAGCTTATTTTTAATAGGAGCCAGAAATATGTTTTTAGAGTGAATGCAGTTTAAAAAAAAATAATGTCACCCTTGTGATGATTTAAAGAGCGGTTGTTAGAGGGGCAGGGAGAATTGCTTGAGGGTTGAAAGCGAACCGGAGCGATGCCTCCCTCACCGCCGAACCGCTTTTGTGGCGATCGCCGCCGATGCGCTGAGACAAAAGGGCCCCAGTTTCAGCCCCTAGGAGAAGCCGAAACAGACGGCCCCTTTGTTTTCGGGAGCTCGGCGGAGCTTGGCGGAGCTCGATAGCACGATAGCGCGCACACCTTGATCGCCCCAGCGGATGAGATCCGACACGTTTGATATCGTCGGCGCGGGCCTCTGCCAGCTGCTATTTTAAACCACCCCCCGGGGTGGGGTGGGGGGGGGGGGCAGTTCTGCCGTACAGAGGCTCTTTTGATACCTGCTATCTATTTTTAGTCATACTGAGCATCGTTTTTTTTTTTTTTTTTTTTTTTTTTTTTAAACCTGTTGTTGCAGCTCCTGGCGTTAAGTTATGACCGCTTTTATCTGATTGGTCCAATTGGAAATTGCGGTTATTAAGACGCGTGTCAGCGCTGGGAAATGGTCTCGTGTGTCGTCTCTCGTCAGTTTTCCACGCCAGGCCTTCGTCCAGTTACGGGTGTTTGAGCGCTGAACGAACCTCAGCGATGAGGCAGGGCGTGGCAGAGCCTGCACTGACTCTAGAGGCTTCGTCTGGATGTTCGTATGTGTCGCTGTAAAACTTTGGATATGCTTCTAATCGTTATTAGCTGTGGATATTATGAGATCACTATTCACTAAGCATATCATTATTAGTGATGGATACCTTTATTAACTTTATTAGCTGTGGGTATTTTCATGATCAGTATTAGCTAAGCATATCATTAGTAGTGGTGGATAACTTTCTTAACATTATTTGCTGTGGGAATTGTTGTAAGCATTATAAACTATGGGAATTGTTATGAACATAATTAGTTGCGGATATTATCATAATTATCTATGGATATCGTTTGGGGAAAGTACGACAAATAATTCAGTGCAGGCAGGTATGTGCTCCCCTCCACCCCCACCCCCCCACCCCCATAACTTTTCCACTTCAGGAGGAGGGAAAACAAACACTGTGACAACGCTATGCTGTTAGATACAGGGGAGCTTATCTGTGTTTATAGTACCTGTGTACAACTGGTGAGAGAAAATGCTTTAAAGGAACCATAAGCAAGTTGCGCGTGTGCGTGTGTGTGTGTACAGAGTCAGACAGAGAAAGAGAGAGACAGAGACAGAGAGAGAGATCAGGGGTGTGGTATTAAAAATATTGTCGCCACAGAATAAGCCTATTAAAAAAGTCTACTGCAATGGCTCTGTGGTTTCAGTGGAAAAGAAGTGACTGTTAAAGAGAAGTGAAATGTGCAGTGGGTGGGTGTGTGCTGTATAAACAGGGACGGCCCAAGATAGACGTGTGCCACAAAGATAGACGTGTGCTGCACTGAACATTATCAAATCAGAGAAAATGGGTGTGCCCACTACAATCGGGCTATCTGTTAACTAAACACTGAGCACGCCTCGCTGGGTAATGATTTAAGCAAACGGAGGGAGAAGTAAAAAAAAAAAAAAGCCTTATACCGTGTTTTCATTCCAGTCAGGACATAAATAATCTGTTATAATAAACTTAAATAATAAGTGCTTAATGTCTGTGAAGTGTATATTTGTGAAATTTTTTTTTTGGGGGGGGGGGGGGGGCGGGGAATATTTTGAGTTATTAATTCTCCCCTGGCAGAAGACTTCAGAGCACTGGACCCAGGGGCGGACTCTGATACAGACAAAGAAATTTCCCGTAAATATTTGATCAAAGGAATTGGACTGAATTGAAAATTCGAGCATCAGGGACATTTGCGTGAGCCTGTGTGTTTGAACTTTGTGTTATTTTCGAAGTCACCAAAAATTGAACTTTTTTTTTTTTTAATTTAAAGAGCGACTTTAAGGGCCGTGTCTGTTGTGGGCGGAGTTTTAGCACAGGGGCAGGACTCTCTCTCGGTGTCCCGGCTCTGACTGCAGGCCTGGTGGGACGGGCATCCCGTAAAGAGGCCGGGAGAGGGGGCCTGTGGTCCCCCCAGAGTGGGTGGGGTGGGTTGGGGTGGGGGGTGGGGGGTGGGGGCTGGAGGGCGGGGAGTCAGAACTAAATTTGTCAGCACAAACTGCGTTGCTGTGGCAAGGGTGGTTATGACGCTGCTACCATCTGCAAAATGCATTGGAGTTTACAATACCCATACTTAACCTCTTTCAGGACACGCACATGCACACGCACTCACCCACACACACAGAAACACATTGCACACACACACTCACTCACACGCACACGCACTCACCCACACACACAGAAACATATTACACACACACACTCACTCACACGCACACGCACTCACCCACACACACAAACATATTACACACACACACTCGCCCACACGCGCACACACACATTACACACACACTCACACACACACACACTCGCCCACACACGCACACACTCGCCCACACACGCACACACTCGCCCACACACGCACACACACTCACTCAGACACACACACACACACACTTACTCACGCATGCACGCACACTCACACACATTACACACACACACTCACTCACACACGCATGCACACTCACCCACATACACACACCCCCTCACACACACACACTTACTCACGCATGCACGCACACACACTCACCCACACGCTCACACACATTGCACGCACACTCACCCACATACACCCCCCCCCCCCACACACACACACACATATAATCATACAGACATGCATGCACACACATAATCACTCAACCGCACACAGGCTTTTATATAGACACAGGCACAGACACACATGCAAAACTCTCTCTCTCTCTCTCTTCCCCCTCTCCCTCCCTCCCTCTCTCTGTTTTGTTCCACAGCCTCCCGTTCATGTAATTTCCATCTCTGGAGTGTTGCTGCTGTTCACGGCTGTCTCTCTGCAGAGGGCCGTCCGCACGTCTCGCTGTACATGCAGCCCAGCTCTGCATACGGCTCTGTGAGATTAAAAGCAGTTCCTCACACTGGGATTCACTGCAGGTCTCTTTAATGCTGCAACAGATCCCAGGCGCTCCAGTTTCTGTCAGTCTTACAACGGCCCCTTCTGCTGCTGCCTCTGAGCAAACAGCTCTCACACTGCATAAACCCCGTTTTAAAAGGGGGTCCCCCCCTGCCTCACCTTGAAAAGGGGGCTCATCAGGCCAATCCACCCTCTGCTCTCCTGTGGTAATGCCCCCCCGCCCCCCCCCCCCCCACCTGGCACCTTGCCCCCTAGGACAGCACAGGTCTGTTCGGTGACACACCCACCTGTGCGTTTCGCTACACTTTGGGGGGGGGCGCTGCAGATCCAGCCGTGTCGGCCATTTTGTAGCCCCTGCTGATAATTTGCGGCCTGTAGTCCTTCTGCAACCACAGAGCATTTGAACTTTTTTTCCTTGGCTTAATTTTTCCCTCCATCTGAGAGGAATGACATCACGGCGGTGTGGGTTCTTAGCCGCAGTGCTGTGACTGTGCCTGATATTAATAAGATCACACTGCCGCTCACTTTGGGCAGAAAGGGGCTTTTGCAGACATCCTGGTGCTGGAACATGTCTCTGGCTCTCCATAAAAACAATAAATACATTTTAAAAAAAACCCTGCTCCTAGTCAGGGCCCTTCACAGAACACGAGTGTCCCTGACCTCTGACCTCTAGCTGAGAATTATGGGCCGTCCAGGACCACCCAAAGACCCGAAGGCCAGGCGTGGCCATGATCAACAAGCGGTATCAGGCTCCGTTCCCGTCTGATTACTGAGGAGGCATCTGGGCGCCAGCACATTATAGGCTGGCAAACATTTAAGGAATGCTGGGTAATGGTGGGGTGACCCATCTCCACGGAGACCGCGACTGGTGTTCTGACTCACTGTCGGGCCCCAAGTCAGGCCCCCCCCACCCCGGGGGTCAAAAGGTCATCAGTGGGGCAGAGATAAGAGCATGTTTGGCCAGCACAGTCACACACGAGATTACAGACCCAGAGGGTTTCGTTTTTAAATTCTGTTAACGTTTGAAGGTTTTAAAGTTTACGCTTTTGTTAACATGCCACACTCTCCTTCTGATGTGTGTCCACTGCAAAAGAACAACTGTGTAGCACCTCTTCTACCTAAGCCCAAAAAAACACAAACAAAGAATTTATGGCCGAACTATCACAGTTAAAAAGAATTAAACAAAGATCATTGCAGAGCATTCTAGGGATTCTTCAGGATGATTGAAGACTAGCTATCAGTCCTCAGGGTTCGTGGAGTGCTCTTACAAATATGTGTGAATAAATATCAGAGTTTAAAATGTAGCCGCCGCCTCACTGTTCTTTTTGTTTCAGTATAGATTAAATGTAAGACACTACCTTTGTACGCATGCATCCTCTCAAAAGCAACAGACGTGCTATCACTTTTTTTGCCACAATTTCGTTTTTACAAATACTCTGTTGAGCATGTTTTGTTTATTGAGTGGTTCAGGAAGAATGCTTGCGTTGTTTAACGTTGCGCTCGAGGATTGCGAATCGCGAGCTTTGCCTATCAGCTCCGGTGTGGTGACACAGAGGGTTCTTCATTAGAGTTTGTGAGGAGAGAGGTCTCCTCCTATAGCGAAACCACAGACTCTCTTTACAGTTCCTCTGCTCCCTGCACGGAGTTCCTTCATCCCGACTGCCTGTAACTGCGCCGAATTATGATTAATTAGTGGTCGGAAAAAAAAAATAAAATAGAGACCGAGTGGCTTTTCTGAAGATCGTACTGTACGTTTCCACTGAAAGGGAAAACAGAATGGCGTGAGTTTCAGAAGCACAGCACTGCTACGTTCGGTGCGTTCGGGTCTGAATGTCGTCCAGCGTCGTATGGAACATTCCATATGGAAGGAAAGCTGACATGTATAAACACACACACACACACACACACACATTCATTCTGGCTAGTGCCACGGCAAGGTCAGACAGAATAAATCTGGTTGTCCGACTGAGGCATAATTGTTTAATTTCAAATACAGTGTGCTGGAGTTATGGAGCCAAGGCAACAAAAATTGTGTCTCTGTCCCTGTACAGGCCAATAAAGCCCATAAACATCTGAACATAAACCTTGTGATATTTTTCAAGGGAGTGTTTTACCTACTTTCTATAATTTTGACGCTTTATTTTTAAGTAGTGGGTATTTTTAGGCAGTGGTTGAGCGAAGCCTTGTTTTTCCATTGCGTAAAATGTACCACTGGGGAAATATTTGTTTTGAAGTCTGCCCCAGCGCTTGGACTGCATTCTTTAAATACCCTGTCGAAGATCTGTCTGTTGTGACAGGGGGTACATTTGAAATGCGAGGTTCCACTCTACTCCCTGCAATCCTAGTAGCCAATTTCACCGAGTGACAAAATGGGGGAACGGTCCTGCTGGCCCTGAGGGGGAGCGTTCGAACCCTGGACTCGAGGAGCAGGTTTATTTAACCTACTGTTCCAGGTATGCTCTCCTCAGATGTGATAAACAGTAGATACTTTTTAAAAAATGTAAACGGAGCCGATGGCCGCCTCGGTAGCGACGCTCGCTGTGTAAACACGCGCACAGCACATTTGCATGCGGACCCTCACGGATGAAACGAGCGAGCTTTCTCGTGTTTATCGCCGACGCTGGTTTCGTACGAAGGCGCGGCCCTCTCGTCCTCCTGACAGGACACAGACGCCCGGGGGGAGAGAGAGAGAGAGGGGGCTGGCAGTCAGACAGGGCGACCCAGTCTGCAGGAACATCGACGGGGAAAAGAGAGTCCTGCCAGGTCTTCAGCCTCGTCGTCAGAATCCGATCAAATCAGTGTTATTTGTACGCCATCTTTTTTTTTTTTTTACAGAGAACTGTCACAAAGGCGCCTTATGGAGCAACTGCAGGGAAAAACTGGATAAAAACCAGGCCTGAACCACCCAAAAAGCAAGCAAGTGAGGTTTATAATAAAAAAATTAAAAAAACTCCCCAGTGGGGAAAAAAAACACTCGAGCAGTGGTAAGAAAAAAACTCCCCGATGAGAAGAAATCTTGGGTGGATTTCTTACTATTGGTGAGTTTTCTCTCCTTAGAGAGAGCAGTCCTGTGCACCTATAGGCACTAAGGCCTATAGCCTACAGAGAGCAGCCCTGGGTACCTATAGCTGCTCCTTACAAAGAGCACTCCTGTGCACCTATAGGTGCTCCTTACAAAGAGCTCACCTGCGTACCTATAGCTGCTCCTTACAAAGAGCTCACCTGTGCACCTATAGCTGCTCCTTACAAAGAGCTCACCTGCGTACCTATAGCTGCTCCTTACAAAGAGCTCACCTGTGCACCTATAGCTGCTCCTTACAAAGAGCTCACCTGTGTACCTATAGCTGCTCCTTACAAAGAGCTCACCTGTGCACCTATAGCTGCTAAGGCCTATAGCCTACAGAGAGCAGTGACTGCCTGTAGTCTACAGAGTGCAGCCCTGGGTACCTATGACTGCTCCTTACAGAGAGCAATCCTTAGCGTTGTTTCTTTAGCGAAGACAATCCTGAAAGGTTAGCGGTGGTGTGCTCTGTGCTGTGAGTAAACAGGACAGGCAGTTCAGACGGTGAAAATGAGCAAACAGAGGGAAGGCGTGTCTCGGAACGAGCTCGAGAGGTCGGTGGAGAGCGTCTCTCTGTTCCTGAACGGGTTCGCCTGGAAGGTTTGTTCGGTCGTGTGTCACCAACCTGTCTCCCCAAAGCCCAAAAAACTGCCCGGTCCCACACAAAGTCTCTCTGTTTCTGGGATTCCCTATATTTACCAGATTTACGGATTTTGGCGGGGGGGGGGGGGGGGGGCTGTTTACCTTCAGTTTTATTGGCAAACAGGGTTCCCAGTGTCCATTGGCCACGGTTGTGAAATCACAGTAAAAAATGTCCAGTGTTAATTCAGCTCTAAACAGAGTACATTTGAGTCCAACCTGGGAGTTTATTTAGCTCATTTTATCGCGATGGAGCTGAATTTGTGTGACGCAGATACAGTACATTGGAAATGTTACTTTTCAGGAGTTTGGAAGATGTTAGAGTAATTTA
Source organism: Anguilla anguilla (assembly GCF_013347855.1). Lineage (NCBI taxonomy): Eukaryota > Metazoa > Chordata > Actinopteri > Anguilliformes > Anguillidae > Anguilla > Anguilla anguilla. The sequence continues at coordinate 4,934,185 of NC_049205.1, forward strand.
GAGCCTGCTCTTGCCTCGATTTATCACCAGTGAAGATTATGTATTTTATCATCTGCGTTCCAAATTAATCTGGTTCTGATACATCATAACGCATGTATACATTCGAAATGGATAAGCCGTTATTAACCAGAATACAGACCAGGCAGAGATTTTTCGGTCAGAGGTTTTTAATTGTGGAGAGGGTGACGCTGACCCACCCACTTCCCGCTCCCTGATAGTGTTTCCGGATAAGACCAGGCCTAAGAGAAGTACAGCTTTGTGCCTCGTCACCTGTTACACAGCGCTTATCTTTCCGATTAAGCGCTGTTCGGTTATCACCGAGTGCACCGAGAAGGAAAAGGACACTCGCTTTCTGCAACTCCGGATCTAGAAAAATAATAAACGAAAAAAGCCCCCCCCCCCGTTTTACCTTGAGAGCCGGGCCATTAAGCCTGGCCTTGAACAAGAGGGGGGGGCTCAGGGTGTCCGAGTGCCAAAACGCGAGGCTAACAGGGAATTTATTACAGGCATTTAGCTTACACATCTTTTTACACAGCATTTAAATAGCATCCATTTATACAGCTGGATGTATACTGAAGCAATGCAGGTTAAGTACCTGGCTCAAGCATACAATGGCAGTGTCCTACCCTGGGACCTTTAGGTTACAAGACCCGCTCCTTACCCAATATCCTACACTGTCGCCTTTTAGCTTACACATCTTTTTACACAGCATTTAAATAGCATCCATTCATACAGCTGGATGTATACTGAAGCAATGCAGGTTAAGTACCTTGCTCAAGAGTACAATGGCAGGGGAATCATACCTGTGACCTTTAGGTTACACAACCAGCTCCTTTACCCATCATGCTACGCTGCCGCCCTGATTTTTTGGCACCCTTGATGGGAGCGGAGGGAGCGGGTGTAAAATGGCGGGAACGCCGCGGCTCAGTCGGGGGTGGGGGGGGCCGGAGGCGGGGGCCGCATTCCTGCATTGCGGCCAACCGCCTGGCAAACCGGGGTGGGAGCCCCGAACACACAGGAGGCGCGTTTACGCCCGTCCCGTCCCCTCCCGTCATGTCCCGTCCCCCCATACACCCCCGTAGGCCTGAAAGGCCCATAGATCGCCCCAGAGAGGCAGAGCTTCCGAATACAGAGGGGCGCTTTTTCCTCAGGGGGAAAAACAAATTAGTAAAAAAAAATATATATATAATTTTTTTAATTTTTTCAATGCACTGAGAGGTTAAGACTGCTTGTGTTGCGAGATCGGTTTTAAATTGCGCTCATCCCATTGTTTATGTAAACTGTCTTTTTTATTTATTTTTTATTTTGCTTTCTCACATCGTGATTAAAGTGCCGTGCGATCATTAATCTGGCCGCAGAACAGAAAGGATCGTCTCTGGCGCGCTGTCACGGCAACGCAGATCTCTGAGAGAGCTCAGGAGCTCTGTAGCGCATTCATCTAACGCCATCAACTTTTCCGCTCGCTGAACGCTGACCTTAAATATTTACAGCGCTTGGCAGTGCCCCGGCCCAGGTATCTGGGACTTTACCCAGAGCGCTCCTGTCCCGCAGGGCCCTGGAAGCTTCTCTTCGATGAGAAGAATGCAGCCTTATTCACGACGGTAGCCAGCAAGACATGGATGTGGCCTGTGGAACATTTTGCCTGCTTTGGGTGTCCAGGAGAAAAGATGCCCTGCTTTTAATTTTGCGAACGGATTCTCAGAAATTCATAAAAAAAGGATTTGTGCATTGTGTTATTCGCACACTGGCTGCTGTCAGCGATTATGTTTTTCATTTCTGTCTGCATAACCGTTTTTGAATTATGAAAGCTTGTACCCCAGTCATTTTTATCATTAAATCCTTTATTGTCTCTAAAGGTTTGTCTGCACAGGAAACGGTGAGGTGGAAGTAGGGTGTGCCAACAGCCCGTTCCTTCACAAACGGGACAAAGCATGATCTGTGTGCATTTTCGTTTTTTTGCGCTAGTTGTATCTGGCAGGCACTAGTCATTCTCCCCTTAACCCTTTGAAGATTAGGTTTTTTGGAATGTTTTTTTTCTTTCTTTTAGTCGGTGTTCTAGAACTCTATTGTTTTCCACTACCAGCAGTGATTGTTACATCGGCATTAGAATGTTCAGTTAATAAAACATTCTGATCACGTATTTGTGATCTCACAATTTGAAGGGTTAAATATACCCGCGGGGCCTGTCCTTCGGTCTCAGCTCATGCCCACCCCTCCTCTTCGATCCCGTTAGAATCCTGCTGCTCCAGTCGTTTACTGGGACTGTCTGGGTGCGTGCAGTCCCTCCACAGCCACAGCTCTAAGAACTCACCTTTGACCTTTATCTCCATTGGCGTCCTGGTATTGACGGAGACTAAAGGACTTCTAATTGGCTGATGCCGGCTAACCCAAACTGGGAAGTGCCCCACGGGCCCGTCAGTGGTCTTGGTCACAAAGCCACGCTTAATCAGATTTGTTAAACCCCCAACACTTGTCTTTAAGGCAATTAATCCAGTTTACGTCTCAGCAACCATAATAAACTGCCAAAATGTGAAACCTCCTCTGCGAGTCAGCATTTTATTTTACTTTCCCGGTGTTTTTTTTTTCTTTCTTCCCCCAGACACGTTTGACTGTGAAGCCTTTTGATTTTCCTCACCAGGTTTAATGAGTCTCGTCCCACCGGGGTCTGAACTGGCTCTGCAGTTAGAGAGAGAGCAGAGACTGTAATGAGATAAACGTCTGAGCACAAACAGGCTTTTAGTGATCATTACGGGATTATGGTTCCACTAGACGTTCAGGCTATTAGATTGTGGGGGTTTGGCACTAGGTGTTTAGATTGCTTGATGTCTGGGCATTGACACGGTATCTGTGATTTGATTGATGTCAGCACGATGGAACTGCGTGGATTGGATGTGTGTTCGTGAAGGTTTGAACGTTGGTGCAGAGAATTTCAGTTGACAGATTCTGAGATGTTGGTACAGAGATTGAGTCGGTTGATGTTGATGTGTGTGTGTGCAGGGTGTTTCAGCTGTATTGTCATTAAGTGCTGGGTTACTAATGCCTGACTCTGCGAGGGAATAAAGATGTCTGCTCGCTTACTAATGCCTGAATCTGAGAGGGAATTAAGATGTCTGAGCTGGGATACTAATGCCTGATTCTGAGCGGAAATAATGACGTCTGTGCTCGGTTACTAATGCCTGACTCTGCGAGTGAATAAATGTGTCTGTGTTCAATTGCTAATCCCTGATTCTCAGAGGGAAGAAAGATGTCTGCTCGCATACTAATGCCTGATTCTGAAAGGGAATAAAGATGTCAATGCTTAGTTACTTATTCCTGATTTTGAGAGGGAATTAAGATGTCAGTGCTCGGTTACTAATGCCTGATTCTGAGAGGGAATTTAAATGTCTGTGCTCGTTTATGAATGCCTGATTCTGGGAGGGAATTAAGATGTCTGTGCTGAGTTACTAATGCCTGATTCTCGGAGGGAATAAAGATGTCAGTGCTCCTTTACGAATGCCTGATTCTCAGAGAGAATATAGATGTCAGTGCTCGCTTACTAATGCCTGATTCTGAGAGGGAATAAAGATGTCAGTACTCGCTTACGAATGCCTGATTCTGAGAGGGAATAAAGGTGTCTGTGCTCAATTACTAATGCCTTGGAGAGCTACTAAAGGCGCTCCTGCCCTGTATCGGGCTAGCGCTGTGCTAAGAGGGTAATCGTATCGCTGTCAGCGGGCTGGGCTTCGCACCCCGGTGTTAAAGGAGCGCGGTTCTGGAGAAAGATGTGTATTACTGTGGTCCTGACAGGGCCATTGAGCCGAGCTGTGTGTCGCCTACCAGAGTCCCCCCCTCTCATTGCCCCCCCCCCCCCCCCCCCCGGCATTCCGAGCGCACGGCGGGAATGCGGGAAGCGGCGCTTTTCTCCCGGCGCAGCGGGAACGCCGATGGAGAGGTGCGATATCGGCCCGCTCAGCCGCCGCGGATTTAGGGATTAAGGGCCCGGGATGAAGCAGCGGTTTTAGCTCCCTGCGCGGATAAACGGGCGGGGGCGGGGGGTGGGGGGGGCGTGGGGGGTGGGGCGTGGGGGGTGGAGGAGGAGGAGGGGGAGGAGGAGGAGGAGGGATTGTCCCCAGCACTAATGTGAGAAGCAGGAGAACGGACTGTGTGAGTCAGGGAAGGATGCTGTGGCTCCTGCCCCCAGACACACGCGATTCCTCAATAACTCGGCAAATCTTAAATGAATCAGTAAATGAATGAAGACGTGCTCTCCACTGTATTGCTGTTGTCACTCTCTCTCTCACGCACACACAGACACAGAGACACACACTCTCTCTCTCTCCCACATACGCATGCACACACACACACAGGTGGTGCAGTTGGTGTTCAGGCTGCCAGCTGGAGAGTGAGTGAGCGTTTGACCCCCCCCCCACCCCGTGCCCCCCCCCCCCACCCCGTCCTTCTCCCCCAGGCCCTGTCGTTGGCAGAGTCTCTCTCTGAGTTCTAATTCACTTTAGCTCAGCGATTCGCTGACATCTCCCGCTGCTCAGCCAGGGCCATCTGCTTCCCCATTGGTTGTGCAGGGGGACGTGAGACTCGGGTTAAAGCACAGCGTTACGGGGACCGGGGACGGCCCCCCTGCTCCATCCGTACCCCCAGTTTTCGCTGGGGTACGGGGAGGGGGGGGGTTTGGAGTGCGGCTTGGTTTGTTAATCCGCAGGCTAAACAAACTGAGACCCGGCCTCTCCGCTGTGATCCGGGTTCGGGGGACACGAGTCACGGCCGGCCGCTGGCGGGCAAACAATCCGGCCGGGCCCAGCGCTGTGCCGAGGGGCACGCCCAGCCCCCCGGCCGGCCTGAGAACCGCGCGGCGGGACAATGCGCCGGGGCTCTTCATGAACCCCTCGAACGCTCCCTGACCCCTCGTCCCGGGCCCCTCTCCGCCCGCGCTCTGTTTGCTCAGCGAGAGCCCGGCTCCAAGACGAGGGGCCCCTCTGGTGAATGCCGTCTCCCCAGGAGAGAGCGGGAGAGGGAGAGGGAGGGAGAATGAGAGAGGGAGAGGGAGAGAGCGAGAGAGAACGAGAGAGAGAGAGAGGGAGCGGGCGGGCAGGGCGGGGGGGGCCTCATGTTTGCCGTCCACTGAGCTCAAGTACCAGGGATACCAAACACATTCTAGCCAGCTAGTGCTGCTTTCAATGGAAAAGGCATTTGAGTTTTTACATGAATGTGCATACATGTCTGTGTGTGTGTGTGCGCTTGTGTGTATGTATGTATGTGTGTGTGTGTGTGTGTACATAGTTACTTATTTTTAGTGAAAATAGAAAAAATGTGAAGAAAATGAATGTATGATTACATCTAAGGTTCAGAAAAAGAGAGCGCTATCCTATTCCAGCGTTGTGTGTCCCTCGAGAGCAGTAATGAAACATAAAGCATCAAATATAAATGAGCTGTCTAACACGAAATGCGCACCTCGCGAGCAATATCTAGACACATAACGTCCTATTTTTAACCTGCCGCAGTAACGAAGCTTTCCGTCCGCGGTTAGCGATTAGCCTTTGAGTTGGCGCTCCTACAGAATCCCTCATTAGCCGACTGCAGGGCTGAGCATTGTTAGATGTAACTGTGCTGGTGTTACATGTGGGAATGTAGGATTAGAAATGCATATATGCACTGTGATGCATTATACACCATACATTATAAAAAGGTAATTATTTTTTTGACTTTTGACGGTATTATGCAATGAAGTGAAAAGCGATGATGTAATGGCCTCTTGCTTGACTAGGATTAGGGCTATTGGAGAAACTGGCTTGCCCCTGTCTACGGGCAGGAGTGTAGTATGATGGGTAAGGAACCGGTCTTGTAACCTAAAGGTCACAGGTTCGATTCCTAGTGTAGGTCACTGCCGTTGTACCCTTGAGCAAGGTGCCTAACCTGCATTGCTTCAGTATATATCCAGCTGTATAAATGGATGCAGTGTAAATGCTGTAATGCTGTAAAAGCTTGAAGCCTCTGCTTTTGAGCACCGAGCTCCATAGTGTGTCGAGGTACAGTGTGCGGTGCTGCTCTGAGCTTCTGATCCAGGAAGAGGAAAGTCGAGGGTCCAGGTGCGGCGGGGTGGAGGTCTTGGTGTCCGGCCAGTCGTTAGATGCATTTCAGCAAAGCGTGGCGCTGCAAATTTGCTCTGGAGCCGCAAGTGCCGCTCGTGCCCAGCGGTGTGATTAAAGTAAGGAGCGTGAGATACAAGAACGCTTGTGGGTGGCAAGCACAGCAACGTGGATCATTTGTTTGACTTTGGCCTGTTTTTGTTTGTTTATTGTAGCGTTTCTGCTTGTGTGTGTGTGTGTGTGTGTGTTTCTTTTTTTTTGGGGGGGGGGGGGGGGGGTGGTTCTCAGTTAATTTTGTTTGCAAGACAAAACAACAGCGTAATGTGTGTAGCAGTGCTTTCAGTCCCAATATCGAATTTCTGTCAAATTTGTTTTTATATAAGCACTTTTAATATAAAAGTATTACTACAAAGCATGTGTTTTCTGTATAACGCTCAATGCTAAACCTTCTTTAAAAAGCTCTGTAATATCGAGCTTTGTTACACAGTGAACTCACTATAACTTACCAGCTCTGAATATGGTGAGATTTAATAACAAACGGTGGGCTTATTTAAATGAGACCGGTTGCAGTGAAACGGTGCCTTTGTAAACAGTGAAAGCCGTGATCGTACGACCGTGGGTCTGGTTATAAACAGTCGCCCTCCTAAAATGAACCTGGTTATGAACACGCTAAGCACAGTAAAGCTTATTGAAATGAATGCAGCGGGCTTAATATAATTAGCCTGGTTATGAAACTTCATGCTAAGTAAAAGACTGATTATAGACGGATCGTGCTAATGGCTAGGTTTAAACAGTGAGCTTTTCAGAACGAATCCGGTCGTAAACAGTGGGCTGTATTGAAGCGAGTGGGGCATAGATGGTAAAAAACTGGAGCCTTATTAAAAAGAGGCGCAGCTTTTCAGATGGGGGGGATTGGGTGAGGGGTTGGGGGGTGGCGGGTGTTGCTCTGACCTCACTGTGGTGTTTTTTTTGGTTCCCTCCCCAGTTTCTCACAAAACCCCCCTTTCACCTGAGTGCCGTGGACCAGGCCAGAAACGGGGCCTTAGCATCCTGTCTGACCCCCTCCCCAAACCCCATCCCCCCCCCCCCCGGCAACGACACCCCTCGCATTCCGACGGCCGAGTAATCGCGTCCCCCGTGGGACGGCGTTCAGAGGGGCAATTCTGTGCCACTGGCAAAAAAACCAAATATACAAATGTGTAAATGCAAGACTCTGACTTTATTTGAGTCGTCCATATAGCAAGGGTCTGGGATGCTACTGTCATGCAGCTACATACTACAAAATAATGGTAGTAAATAAAATGAAATACAATGAAAAAAAGATTATTTACGCCCCAAGATATTAGTATTATTTATTCTACGGAACTAGAGTAATCCACATCACTGGTTTTCAGCTTTGTGCAAATTAAACACTTTATCCTTATGAAAATGAAAACTCCGCATAGGGTAAGGCTAAAGTGGGTGAATCTGGGCATGTACCACACTTCTGAAATGATGCGTTCAGCGATATTAAAGTGCACCCAAAACCACGGCCCTCGCCCAGGTTTGCTGTAGTGAAGGGCTCCTCTTTAGCTATTGAAGGGCTACAGGGGTGGTGCAGAACACACAGGCGTGGAAAACTCCAGGGTGGCAGAGGGAGATGGATGCCAAGCTCCTCCGCAAGATATGTACGTGCGCTTTAGAATGTTTACGTTGGACTGGGCCGCCCTCGCGTAAGGAATTCCTCTCCTCCGCGGCGAGAATAAAGGTTACATTTAATAATAATCATATTAATTTTGGCAGGGGCGAAAATGAAGAGATGAAGGTGCGTTAAGGACTGGAGGCGATGAAGTGAAGGAACCAGTTTAGTGGGTGGGCACAAATAAAATATATATATACTCACCCACCCCAGAAACCCCCCACCAAGTGCCCAACCACCCTCCAACCCCCCCCCCCCCCACCCCAACCACCCTCCAACCCCAGAGTAACATTCTGTTTGCTACTTTAAAACTTTGCATGCTGGGTAATCCTCGCAGTTATGCTCGGGGTCGTATCGTGAGGTCATAATGCGTGCTATGAGTCTTGCATATCACAAATGTGACCACTACTGACACCACCCCAAGAAAAAAGAAAAAGAAAGTTTTTATTAGTACACTGTAAATAAAATATTCTGTTAATATCAATTTCGGTAATCGATTAATAAAAAATGATTAATCCTGTGTTATGATTTTTTTTTTTTTTTGTGAGTGGTCCCTGTCAGTCGGGGCCTTTAGAATAATTCTGACCCCGCCCCTCCCCCCATAACCCCCCCCCCCCCCCCCCGCCCATATGACACCGCTGTCTGTGTGGGTCTGCTGAGTTACTGTAAGATGCTCTGAGACTCCAGTTGTTCTGCATTTCCAACCCCCTCCCCACACTTTTCCAAAAAGCCAGGTCTGCTTGATGCCGACAGTTTTCAGTTGTTAAGGTAGAGCTGAGGATTGTACACATCGCTCAGCGCGAGGTTCAGAGAGGGAGGTTCAGCCGCATCACCTTCCCCGCTCAGCCTCGCGGTCCAGTTTTTTTTTGGCCGGTTCGGACCGACGTTTGGGGTGCAGGAAGTGCAGATGACCGGTTCGGAACGCGCAGCGGGTGAACAGCTCCCCCGTAGCCGTGCGCGCAGGTGAATGGTTCCACCTTTAATGATCTCCTCGCTTGGCTGTGGGAACCCGCGAGGGGGATTAGAGCAGATTAATATCTGCATTCACACGTACCGGGGAAGCGACGTTTGTTATTGTGTGTGAAGAATCGGGGGAAAACAGGAAAAACAAGCAGGGGAGGGAGGTCACATTCTCTCTTTTCTTCCTCTCACACTCTCTTGCTGTCTTTATTTCTCTCTTTCTCTTTCACTCCTTTCTTCAGACACATTCTCTCTCTCATACATAGCCTAACCCTAACAAACACACACACACACACATTCATACACACGCTCTCTCCTCTCTTTCTCTCTTTTTCATGCACACACACATACACACACACTCTCTCACACACACACTTGCATTTACACACACACTTTCTCTCTCACACATGCACACACACACCCACACTCTCTCTCTCACACACACACACACACACCCACTCTCTCTCTCTCTCTCTCTCACACACACACGCAAACCCATACTCTCTCTGTCACACACACACACACATTCTCTCTCTCACACATGCACACACACACACACACACACACATTCTCTCTGTCTTTCACACACACGCTGTCTCTCTCACACACACACATACTGTGCATACACATTGTTACAGAAAAGTTCTCAGCTTTAATGTGATTGATGGAAATTTTCCCTGCTGCGAGTTTGTTTGCTCTCTGACTCGAACCCCAGACCCTGGAAGCTCTGCTGTAATCTGAGGCTGGGCAAATATTTGAAATAATCTGCAAACTCCTTCCTGACAGCAGGGTAGTACATCACTCCTTACCACTGAACCCTGGAACAGCACATTCTCACACACACACACACACACACGTGCACACGCACACAAGCACACTTGTTCTCTCCCTCTCTCTCTCTCTCTCTCTCATACACACACACACACACACACTCTCTCTCTCTCACACACACACACACACACACACTTTCTCTTACACACGCTTGTCTGGTGCCCTGGACAGGCCAGGGAGCTGCAGACGGCAGACGTGTCTGTACTGCAGGACTGACTGTACGTGGCAGGATCACGAGAGAAAACATTTCCCCCCCCGGCAGAAATATTTATCATATCTTCAGCAGAACAAGAGAAAACAAATATCTGTGGCACGCCAGGCTCGGAGAGAAGGCTCTTCTGGTCCAGCAGCATTTTGCTGTAAAAACGTAATTAGCAAAAAAAATGGCAGAACGATCCCATCAGTCAACTGGTTTTCCCAGTTAACAAGGTGACACTGCAACAAAGTCACGATTGGCTCGTACAACATAAAATAAAAAATATATAGAAAGCATAAATCCATGTCAAATGCATTTACTAAATATCATATAGTATTATAGATATGCTTGTTCTGTTGTCGTTAGAAATTCTGTGATGAATTAGAATAACTTGTGGGGCAATAATATAGTTTGCATATCTGTAACTTTATACTTATTCTATTCTCGAAGAGAATCCTGTGCTTTAATCTGCTATGCATTGTGGCATATTTTTGTATTGTATAATGAATGAAAATTTCAAATAGTTATATGCTTTTGATGTTATTAAAGAAGTTGAAAAGGAAGCTGTACATGACACCACTCCGAAAACAAATAAAATTGATTAATGCATCGTAATATGAGCATACAATGATCCTGTCAATCAAAAGTATGACCATATGACATTATTATGCTGGGAATGTATTTATGCATTTTATTGTTTGTTTATCCTGCTTCTGAAGTCAAATGAGATTTTTAAAAAAAATCTATTTCATACTGAGTTTCAAGAAGCTGCATAAAAATAATATTAATATTATTATTAATATTATTAATATTCTGTAAATAAGGAGTGGCCATAATCTCTTGCACCCTCAGCCTGATGTGACTTTAACTTCACTCTGACTTTATCAGAGAAATATGAACTGGCCAAACACACATTTTGAATAAATGCTTTTTAATAATATCTTGTGCAGAGTTTTAATGCGAAGCGTCAATGAATCATTGAACAAACGGCCTGTGTAAGGCATTCAAAGCCAAGATTTCCCTTGGACAAAGTCTGCATTGGATTAGATTCAATGGATAAATTACTGTACAAGCACTTCCTAAAAAAACTCTGCATCGGTTCTTCTGGGATTTCCTTCCAAGTGATCTTCTTTTAGTGGGTAAATTCTCGACATGCAGACGGGCTGTTCTCATTCGGTACAGAATTGGCCTTATTAAGAATTACAAATGATTCTTATGGCAACCCTACGCCCACATGCAAAATCAGACAGTGTTAACCCCACCCTCCAATGCAAATCTGATGTACTACATCAGGTGAAGTTTCAACATAAAAACCGCAGCAGGTTTCTTTGTGTGTATAACATGAACCGGATCTTGATGTGAGCAACGTGCTCTTTTAAGTAATCCACCAAGAAACATCAGAGCAATATTGCTCTGTGTTTACATCTAAATGGTTTCCTTCCAGGGAGAAGAGTTATAATTAAATATGCAATGTTGATGTTACTCTGCGCAGCCCGTGCAGAATATGTGAAATAATCAGCCGTGAATGCAATTTTCCATATCGCCATGACTACCTACAATCTAACACCGCGCATCGCTAATCTCCGAATTTTGGATAATATGTTTCGTTCACGCCTGACTTTTTACTGGCTGTGGAAAAGACTGATTTTATTTAACTCAATGTACCCAGAGTGCCCTTCACAGCACAGAAACACAAACAAAAGGACGAAGACAAGAATAACAGGACATTAAGTGCTGAAATGAGCCTAAATAGAAGAACGATGAGAGTTTCTACGTTACGAGGTTTCTCGACGGACGATTGACCGCGATGAATGGAATGCGCTGCGATACGTTTTAATCTGCAAACTCAGATTATGAGGAGTCCAAGGAGAGGTGGCATCCTGCCAACCGAGGGGGGCGGGGGGGGGCAGCATCGCTGAACAGGACATCCTGGAGTCTTTCACGAAGACGCAGAACGCCACTTCCGCTCCCGGACCGACGCCACGGCGGGTTGTTGTTTGCGGTCCTCGCAGGGTGTGTGTGTGTGTGCGTGCGTGCGTGCGTGCATGTTCTAGAACGTTTCGCTGGCTTCGCTGCCCCCGACACACCCGCCGATCAGGAGCGCTCATATTCCAAAGACTGTGGCGCAATGTTCTGGGTAAAACAGCATTCAAGCTGGAAACGTACTTTTTTTTTGTCATGCACCCCAAATATTTCTACCCCACCCCCGCTGTCCCCAACTGCCTCTCTTCTCACCAGCAGTCTGTCAATCATCACTGTGCCTATGACAACAGCAGCACAAGGGAGATATCAGATGTGTACATGAGCGATGAGCCAGTGACTGGCCGCTTTCATTTTATGATAAATAGGACTGGATTGCCCTCTAGGTTGAGAACAGGTGCATAGATCAAAAAGGACTGGAGAAAAAAAAAATTTAAGAGCGAGAAGAGCTGAGTGCAAAACTATTTAACTAATAGCTGTTATGATAGAGGGGGAGAAAAAAAAAAAGTTTTCTACTTTTTCATCCAATCAGAGGTCGATTTAAAGTTTTTAAAAATGATTTTCGGGTGAGGGACGGCCGCGTGTCCACAGAGGAACGCAGAGCTATTTGTCCCGTTGGCGAGAGGGTTTGCACAAACAAACCCCCCCCCTGCCCCCCCCCCCCCCCCCCCCCCGCGGGACAAAGAGGGACAGGCGGGGAGGTGGGAGCTATAGCTATAATGAGGCAGATGTCTGACCAATGGCTCAGCCCGGTGGGGTGTGTGTGTGTGTGTGTGTGTGTGTGTATATGGGGGGGGGGGGATTCTCCTGCACCCCTCTCACCCCCCCTCCCCCCAATCCCTCCCGTCCCTCTTCAGGACTTTAATTATCCTCTCCAAATGCATGGCTCTGTGAGAGGAGGGATAATAGCCTGCCCCCCCCCAGGTCTACGAGGGGGGGCAGAAGAGGCTGTTTTTTTAGGCGGTGTCACGCCGCTCGGGTCCCAGGTCTCCCAGTTCTCACATACCTCCCTCTCCAACCCCCCCCCCCCCCCCAAGCCTGCGCCCACCGCCTCCCACCAAACAAGCCCATCCGGGTAATTAATTTATTCAGAAATGCCCCCCCCCCCTCACTCTTCCCACCCCACACACACCCCCCCCCACACACTCACACACTCTTGGAATGAGCTCCACTTTTATACACCCTCATCCCCCCCTTCATCTCTTTATAATATGTGTGAAGTGCGGTGAAAGAATGCCACGCCTTTCTTTTCTGGGTACTTTTAATATGTGCCCCCCCACCACCACCACCCCCAAATCCAGCACCCCCCACCCCCTCCACGCCCCTCCCCTCAAAGGTAATTAGTAAGAATTTTGTATAGATGTGAAATTTATTTCTTTGAGTCTTTGCCAAGCTGAGCATAGAGAGGAGACCCATAGGAACAGTGGACAAAGAGACACAATGCTGTACAGTATAATCTACTGCTAATGCGTTTAAACCCGTGAGCCTGCATGAGAGAGAAACACAGCATCCACGATAAATAAATGAACAGCTTCTTAAGCCCCCTCCCCACACACACACACACATACAGACAAACAAGCACACACAGACAAGCACACAGACACACGCACACACACACAGACCCAGACACTCACTCACACACAAGTATACACACACACACAGACAAACACAGATATACACAAACTCACTCACAGACAGACACACAAACACGCACCCACACACAAATACAGACACACGCACAAACACAAACAGACACAAGCGTGGACACACACACGCACACACACGCACACACACACACACACAGACATACAGTACACACACAAACACAAACAGACACAAGCGTGGACACACGCACACACACAAACAGACACAAGCGTGGACACACACGCGCACACACACGCACACACACACACACACACAGACATACAGTACACACAGAGACAAACTCACACAGACGCACGCACAAACATACAGTACACTCACACACAAACAGACACAAGCGTGGACACACGCACACACACACACACAGGCAGTTTTCCCCCCGCTCTCCATTCCGTGGTGCTTTCTAGTTGTGCCAAGAGGGTGACATCATTGCTTCCTCTTTGGCGAGCAGGTGTGACGGGCTCTCGAGGCCGGGCCTGTCGCGCTCCTCTCTCTCTTTTGTCCGCTGCGGTTCTCAGCGCCCGGTCCGGTGGAATCGTAAGTGCTCCGTTTGCAGGAAACCGCTTTTTTTTTTTTCTTTTTTTTCAGCCGTTGTTGTGAGCGTGGCCCGGCGAGCGGCCGTTTTGAAGGCGCTTGAAAGGTGACGTGTTTTCCAGACTAATCACTAGAAAACGTTGCGTGCTTATTGCCGTCGCCTGAATTGCGGTGTGTGGGAAAATAAAAGCTTGTGATATCATTAAAATGTTTTGGATTACTTTTTTAATTTATTTATTTATTTATTTTTTACTTTGAATAATAGTTCCTGAGTAAGTTAATCAGCACTAAAACATTTTAGATAATTTAACAAAAAACAAAATGTTTCTGTGTTTCAGACTATTTGCAATGACACTCCATAACCCTTCAAACCTTTAAAGTACTATTGTCTAAATATTTACCGTGTTTTAGTTGAGTTTGTTTCATAACAGTGCCTGATGGGCAATCATTTATTTTTGCATGATGGAAAACAGGCTTTCAAGGGGCTTGTTCAGGAGATAAACACCATTACATTCATTCATTAGTGCTGTGATCGGTCTGGTGAAAACGCCTGGCGTCTACATGCCTTACCTGTGGCCTGTACCTGTTACCTGGCCCTACTTTGAACTCGATGCTGACCTCAGTTTGCCCGGGGGGGGCGGGGGGGGGGGGGGGGGGCTGGCACTGTGCTTTCATAATGATGTCATTATGGGGGGGGGGGGGAGATTTCCAGCGCATGGAAAAACAGTGAAATTGCGAGGTGAAGTTTCTTACGCCAACCCTTCAGCCTTGAAGTCATTCAGACAGTAATTAAGCTGCTTATTCCCAGTGAAAAACCACCTCAGGTGATGTACTTTGTTTTTGTTTTAGGTCTTTCCCCCCAGCCTCACCTGTACCTACCTGTGCAGCATATCTGCAGCATCTCCTGTCCGATGAGCTGGGTGTCTGACAGGGTGGAATAAAGGTTAGGGAACTGGGTTTGTAACCTAAAGGTTGCAGGTTCGATTCCCATTTGGGACAGTTCTGTGGCATTCCTGAGCAAGGTGCTTAATCTGAACTGCTGTATGAAACGGATACTGTGTAGAAATGCAGAAGCTGTGGTAAATTGCATTGGATGTTATGAGCCTCTGCCTAACATGTCTTCACATTATCCCTCCAGACATGTTTATTGGGGGTCTTAATTATTATCTGCTGAATGAAGTAACTTCAGTGAGGGGCCAGGTTGGGGGGGGGGGGGGCACTTGACATGGCGGTGCTGTGAGTTTACTAACACAGCGGGCATATAGCCACCCCCCCCCCACCCCCCGCTTTCAGTGAGCTATACAGCAGCGATGCTTTAAAATGAAAGGATGTCCAAATTGCCCCTTCAAATGGTTCTGTGATGGGATGTGGCCCTGTCCCACACCTCCTCTTCTCCCCCCGGGGGTGGGACACAGCCCAAAGCGCTGAGACGCTGACCCCTTCTCCCCCGACCGGGCCCGATGCCACGCCCTCTCTCGGTTTCCCACAAAGCCCCTCTCCATACAGAGAGACCATCTTTTTTTTCATTTTAAGGAATTTCCTTTCAGTGCGATCACGGAGCTCACCTCAATGTCTCCAGTGCTTCCGGAGCCTTCCGGGGCCCCCTTCCTCAATGAGGGAACACGTGACCCCTGTGACCCCGCCCACTTCTTTAAAATGTAGGGAAAAAGCATTGGCTCAAATATGGAATTAAAACATTTTTATATCTCCATCTCACCACTACCAGCTGTTCAAAACCTCTTCCATAAACCATTTTAGTTCACAGTTTTACTGTGCCGTACAAAAATATATTGCCTTGTATTGAAAAATGTACTGCAATACATTGAATAATCCATCTGAAAATTCATGCCAATATATTTTCTTAATTTAATAATGCATTTGGTTGATTATATTCTTATAAATTTCAAAGGATAATAGTTGGTATATTTTGATCATTTGCAATATATTGCATTTCATATATTCAGTACATTTACACCCGCACACACACACACACACACACACACACGCTAAAAAAAAGTGTATGCACAGTTTTGAAAGCCGCACATTTCTTGCTATTAAATAAGTTAAATAAGAGGATCTGCGTGGGTTTTTTGTTGTTGTTGTGATGTTTGCACAGCTGATTCTTGAGAGGCCTGTTGCCTGACTGACTCTGTATTGGATGCCTGCCCACCAGCTGAATCGCTAACTGAAATCAGGGGTTAAGGTGATGGGTTTATTACATATACTGTAATTACCGAATCAGACTTCCACAGGTAAAGGACTGTAATTATGTCGCTGCTTGGAGATTTACAAGAGCCGTTTCTGCCATGTTAGATAATCTTTGCAAAGCAGTCACAGCAGGGTCCACTAGGCTGTTTCCTTGGTACATTAGTGCTGCTCATTATGAACGTGTAGGTGTGAGGTGTGTAAAAATAACATTCGCTTTGTCCTTAATCCATACTGCAGGTAAAGGATTATTTGTTCCACTCCTGGTCTTATATGCTAATACATTGATGGGCAATGTGTCAAAATCATCTCTGTCTTGAGGGAAAAAAATTGCTGCTTTGCAACTAGACGTTAATAAGCGAAGGAAACGTGTTTTCCGGACGGACCGTTCTTTCTAATGGGTTTTTATGAACCTCAGTCTATATGACGCGCACGTTCAGTGTGCAATCGCCCCGTCCTCTCTTGTCTGTAGGTACTGCGAATTCAGCCAGTAACCACACACATAATTACTCTCCTATCTACTGGCTCTTGTTTTGCGGCTTTTCGCCAAGGCAATTAGTAATTAGCGATTAACGACCGTTTTCACTCCTGATTATTTCCATTCATTTGGTGGGGGTGGGGGTGGGGGGGTGGGGGGGAACGGCATTCTGGGAAATGGGGAGTTCTCTTTGTGGTGGAGGCTGATGCTTCAGCAGAACACCGTTTTAAAGGAGTTAAAGTTATTAATGAAAAACGGTATCTGAGACCCACAGCTCATTTGCAATTTTGACTGATTAGAATGAGAAAATATACAAAAGTTTCCTGTTCTGACATTGTGCTGTCAGCATAGTAATTTAAATTTTATTTAATTATATTATTTCTACTGTTATAAATTGTTCATTGCTGCATTTCAGTGTCCCTGGAAATGTGTTCTTTGAAGTTATTTTTTTTGCGGTTTTAATTTTGTTGAAGGAGAAAAAAAGTCATACTTTTTACATAAACCGGCAGAACCACCACATATTAGTTTCTGTTTGGCCTCTAGTTCAAACATCGCATTTTTATTTTATTATTTTTAAAAATGCAGGACCGACCCCAAAAACCTACTAGTCTCAGAAAGTTAAACTCCCTTTAAATTTAAAGTACCAAACTTTGCCTAACTGAGCGCTGAAGAACCCATCGGATCACTGGGTTAAAAAGTGCAGACTGGAGTCAACACAGTTTGGGACAAACATGTCTGTTTGGAATGTTTTCCGTCCGTCCCATTCCAGACCTTATCCCTTAGTTATTGGGCTGTCCGTCACAAGTCCCGATTGTTTCGCTCGTGAAGAAGGTTTTCTGGGCCTGGGGCCTTTTTATTAAATGTATTTATTTTTAGCGATTCTGAAGGGCCTGACTGATGAGACGCGAATGCGGGAGGTGCGCGCGTTTGGGGGGGGGGGGGGGGGGGAGGGAGGTGCGCGTGTCGGCCGACGGTGGGACGGCGGGATGGCGGAAAGGGTTAATGCGCGGGTTGGGCCCGCTGTTGTTTTTCCACATTCTTCCCGGAGCTTTGAGTGAAATTCTAACACACTGTTGCATCCTCACCCCCCACCGCACCCCCCCCTTTATGAAACGCTAAAGGTAGCCGTGTGGAGGGCCTTCTTCCTGCAGCGAGTCCCCGCGCCCCCCCTCGCGCGCCCCCCCCCCCCGCGCACAGTGCCAGGGGCTGTTTTTAGCGCACATAAAAGGGGCGCTCTTGTGGCGGTGAAGAGGGCCCAATGGCCGTTTAATGAGGACCGCTGAAAGGGGAGGGGACCTCCTCCAGGACTCCTGGCGCTTGCTGCTTCTGCCCGTCTCTTTGTTTTTGGGGAGACGTTTCTAGCACCCCCCCCACCCCCTCTGTGTTTGGGGGGGGGGGCGGTGTGCAGGCAGCAGCTCTGGACAATGCGTTTTTTCAGGGGGGCCGTGGCCCCCAAACGCGTTGGAGGGGTCTGGATTGTACTGGGACGAGGGGCTCGGGTTCAGTTGGGGTTGAGGGGCCCCAGGAACTGCCAGAATGAAGGCCCCCAAACCCCCCCCCAACCCCCCTGGCCCCAGGGCATGATGTAAGCAGCACTGTCCATGGCGGGAAGGTGATGTCACTCTGCTTCTGCTTCTCTGCAAATGCACTGCTCGCCTTGAACAGCTTGGTTTGTTCTGATCTTTAAAAAAAAAAAAAAAATTAATTATTGGCAATTAAATAAATTTACAATCAAGGTTAAGGACAAAACAAAAAAACACAAAATGGCATTCAGAACACGCAACTAAAAATCTAAATGGAAGCAGAACAAACAAACAAACCACTGTAAGCTGAGGGGGGTTGGGGGGGGGGGGGGGGTATGCTGTGTTTCATAACTGCTGTTATTTTAATGGATTCCACACTCCACTGTCAGACTAAAACGAATGTACACCTGACCGTGAGCCGCACACTCATTTACCATCCTGTGAGTCTGTCAGGATGCATAAGAGCATCCAGAGATGTTCAGGGCGCACACAGTTAAACAGCACCAGAAGTGTATTTCTTTACTGATTCTGGTTCGCTCTGCGTCCTCCGGCCACAAGCAGTCCGGAGTTTTGCCTAAATGTCGGAAAACCTCAAATCAATTCCGGGCACAAGAAAAAACACGAAAAATCAAAGAGCATCAAAAATATCAATTAAATAAAAATAAAAAATGGCCAGCAATGCATTTCTCTAGAGTGAATCCACAGCAAAGCAAAGCTGGAGAATCCAAAGCAAAATAAAGAGGGGAAAGACTCAGCCCAGGACCCACAGCCTTGTTCGCACGGCTTCGGTCCAAGTCAGGGATCCATTTGGATCGTCTCGGTCGGAAAATTAAAAACCTGAAACCGGGAAGGAGGCCCTCGGTCTGTCCCGCTTCCCAGTCCCGGAGAACTGGCGGTTTTTGGGGTGTTTATTTCCATATTTAAACACCATTCTTTTTCTTTAAAGTTCCGCGGGACACTGAGTCCTACGCTGGCTTATTAGTCTCCTCTTCTCCTAATGTCCCGTATATTGTTACCCGTGTGTGTGTGTTCCTATGCAGGATGAAGGGGATTGAATTCAAACAGAGTTTCCACTAAGTGGGATGGGGGTGGGGGGTGGGGGGGATGTTTGGGTACATGTGCGCCCTTTCAGAGCTGGAGTATTGTTACCTTGCTTTTCCACAGCCCTGTTAGTGTAGCACTGAGCTCCAGGAAGTGCGCGAATTCCAGAATCTCTGGCCCCGCTCCATTCCGGAATGCTTCATTCCATTTAATCCATTTAAATTCCGCCAGTTCACTCCG
This sequence comes from Anguilla anguilla, assembly GCF_013347855.1. Classification (NCBI taxonomy): domain Eukaryota; kingdom Metazoa; phylum Chordata; class Actinopteri; order Anguilliformes; family Anguillidae; genus Anguilla; species Anguilla anguilla. The sequence goes on from NC_049205.1 coordinate 4,953,593, forward strand.
CTGAGAAGGCTTCCGCGGAAAAAATGAATCGAATTCCGTGTTTATTTCTCGAATTGACTGAAATGATGACGATTAAACAAAGTCAATAATGTGTATTATTAAATATAAAATAATTTTTAAAAAGAGTCTAAAATGCCGAACATGGCACCCATGTGAGCTATTAATATTGCGTTTACTGAGATGATATTACCCTGTGGCCTGCATATTAGTCTCATGTGCCATCGTATTTATGATTATGAGAAAACGTTGTTTTTGCTTATATGCTAATTATTGACAGTAGTGAAAATGTAGCATAACCGGATTATTGAATATGCGAGAACACTGCGATAGGAGAAGAAAATAACAGCTGTGAACAGTTTCAGATCTCTGCAATGCAGGATTAAATGAAAATAAATCGGCATCCAGTATCCGTGGAAATTATGAGTATATAAACTGTCCCTGGTAATTCTGAATCAATTATAATAAGCAGTAAAGACTAAAACATATTTTTTAATGAAATGCATTAATAATAACATTTTAAATATTATGGCCCTAGGTCATGAATCCCAGTGTTATTACAGTTCCTGATGCATAATTATTTTTGTTTTTCCAATGCAACAGCTTCTGAAAACATAAATATACTGTATGCAGGTTCGTTTATGAATATGTATGTTAGGGGAAGCCTACTTCTAATATATAATCTATTCATTTTTGGGGGGAAAAATTAGGGTAGAGTCAGGGTGAAGAAAGTTTTTCTGTTTGTTCTGTTATTACTTACTTTTAGAGTGATCCACTGAATCTCTTGGAACAAGTGTATTACATCAGTAATGCATTATTGCGCCCTCTGCCAATAAAATTAGTTGGTGTTGCTCTCGCATCACAAAACCAAATCTTGATCCAATCAGATCAAATGTTCTAGGGGAGTTACTTGTCAGTACCGGGAAATGGCAGCTTACTGTTGTGATGAACTTTCGGGAAGCAAGCCTCCCTGATCTCATGATGGAGCCTCGTTCAGCTAAAGGAAAGCTATATATCAGTGTGAGAGTCTTTATATCTGTCATCTATGAGTCATCCATGCATGTGGAGGTGGATTTTGGTGGATTTCGGCTGTACTGGTTTTTAAAAATGAAGTGCATAGTCAGCGTGGTCTAGCAAATTCAAATTCTGAAAACAATTTACGGTCATGGACATCTAACACACACGCATATATTTCTTTCCTAGAGAAAATACACAGGAAGATGTGATTACATTTTTTTTGTAATGCTCAACACTGATAAATAAACAATGAAGTAATGGCCATTTAAATTGTTCAGGTGGTCATTTTAAAGATGGCAGTTAAAAAGGGGCGGGTTTATGATGGGAGTTTAAAAAAGGGGCGGGTTTAAGAGTGGGAGGTACTCTCTTCGTTATTTATTTAGTGTGAACGTGTGAACTCTCGTCCAATAGCATTCTGGAGAAGCCAAGTGGTGAAATCCAAGGGAATAGCACAATTATTTACTAATAAATTATTATTATTATTATGATCTGTAATTTAGCGTGTTGTCATAGCATATCATATTCATATCGGACACATATACTCACAGACATATAGCCTCGCTGCCATTTAATGCATTATGGCCTGTAGCCAGTATCAGTCAAAAGGACTTTCAAAGGACTTGAGCTGACCAGGGCACTGATTATAAAACAGCAGGGAGAGAGAGACCCTCAGTGCTAGTTAACTTCCTTGTACGCCCGTTAACAGGCACGGGTGTTATTATCCATGCTGTTCATTCCCTTTCATTCTAAAATTGGCTATTTAATTGAAATAATAATGATAATAAAAAAAGGTTCTAATATGCGGTTTCCTGACTGTGTCGCATAAGCAGGGAAATATCTGTTTGCAAAACAATGTGTTTAATTTGTGTATTTAATGATTAGTTTTTTTTGTTGCTGCAGCTCATGGTCAGATTATTGTGTGGCAGTTAATATTGCTCCGAAGTGCAGGCTTGCCCTTTGAGAGTAATTATGTAGAAATGTCAGACTTTGTTTTTAATTTTTATTGCTGTTTCGCCTCCGGAATCCACCCCTGGCCGACCGTCGCAAGCCACTAATTGGATTCATGGATGGGTTTTGTTCAGTTGTTCCTAAAGATGAGTACATGAGGAGCCCGTACCGGAGCCTGTCAGTAACCAGTCCTGTGAAATTTAGGAGTTTAGTTTGGCCTTCACAAGTCAGGCCAGAGTGAAAAGTGCCCAAATGTGTTATAGTTTTCCAGTCAATAACAAAGACTGAACAAAACAATTGGAAGTCATGGGTGACACTGTTACATGTATCGACTACCTTTTTACCATAATTTAATAATCACAAAAGATAAATTAGACTTGGTTTTTTGCCCATTCAAACTATATTAAATATTATGACAACTACCACAATAAACTTTGGTTTAATGTAATTGCGTGAAAAATTGTCTGCATGTGCTCTATTCTTGTTTAACTTTTAGCATGTGTAAATGCTCTTGTTCTTCACTGCTCTCTGTTCAGATGTGCTGCTTTATTCTTGGATTTTATACACCTGAAGTGGAGCACAGTTCCCTGGGGGGGGTGGGGGGGGGGAAGAAAGAAAGAACGAGTTTTTGAACGGTTTTACGTGCCTGTGAAGCGGAAGCCATCATTTCTGCCTTTATCCAATTTCCCGAGAATACATAATGAGATCCTCTCGTCAAACTGAGAGTTCCTGTCGGGCCTGGGCGGAATGAGTCAGGACTTGGCAAGACAGAAAACGTCTTTCTCTTGTCCTCCCTCTCTCTCTCGCTCACTCTTCCGTCTTACTGCATGAGTCGTTTACACAACAGAATGAACGACTGAGTGATGAAGCAGTTATAGGGGAAAGATCTCTGGCCTGCTTCCCATCCCAGTTTAACAGTATGCTATCTGTACTGTGAATGGGGCAAATGTGCTCTCCTCTCATACCCCTGGGACCACCTGCCCCCCCCCCCCCCCGTAAACCCCCCCCGTATCTCCCCCCAAATTAACCCTCCTAATTTGCCCCCTTGTTGGAAGCTCACGGCACGTGTGGCGCGGGTCATCCCTGGGGGGCAGATGTTGGACGTCTGCAGATTTAGCGGGGGGAGGGGGGGGAGGGTAATGAGTTCTCCGAAAAACGTGCGGATCGTAAAATAATATTTGATGTTGGGGAACGCTGGGGCCGGGAGCAGACCACGATGGGGTGGGGGGGGGGTAGAGGGGGGGTTTGAGGGCTGAACGCGTGCCTCTGATTAAAACAGACACCCCATGAAAGCCCCTGTCCCCACTGCCTTAATTACAGCGATCAATCCGGGCAGTATCTAGCAAAGGCAAACCTCATTCACGTTCCCTGCCTTTGAGGAAGATGAGCCCTTATGTACCCTCTGCCTGGTGCTGCTATCTTTGATTGTCTGTGGGCTGTAACTGAGCTGTATGGTAGTTTCAGACTCTAAGAATGTTTACTTCAACAATGGCTGAGATCACAATATACAGGAGATTTATTTTTTTTAATTGACATATTTTTTCTGTTCTATAGCTTTTGTTTTAAGTTGTTCAATTTAAAAACAAAGGCAGTTTTTGCGCACTGATGGAATCTGCAACCTGAGTTTGCCTAAAGAAGATTCTGCTGGACAATGTCCGTTTGCTTTCCAGGAAAAACAGGATCATTATTACTCACTGTACCTCATATCTTGATGGCAGCTGTCATCTGTATGAAAAACTGGTTAGAATGGGACCCACGTGGTTAAAGTTTCTTTGTGTATCTCTCTTTTGGAAGATAATGCTTTTTAACAAACTGCGATGATCAGGGGAGATCTTACAAATCTGTGATGAAAGCTGTTGGCATACGAGCATAAACACAAACATCTGTCTCGGTCTCTATTTTAAGAACACATCGCTGCGTTGCGTGTGACAGCACGTTTAATAGCTGGCACTCGAAGAAGACGAAGACATCTTCGCCTTTCCAAACAAACCGTTGCTTCTCCGTTCTGTACCCAGTCTCCAGTTTGGCTCAAGCCTGTAATCAGAGTGGACTCTCCTGTGTGTTTTTCTGTGCTTTAAATGTTAACGCAGCGTCAGGGAAAATACGCAGCATAAAAGGACGTCTCAATGTTTTTTCTGTCTCATACTATCCCATAATGCTCTCTTCTCCTGGCCAGTAAGAGTGCCCCAAGGGTACTCATTAGGGGAAACCGCATTGCCTTGATCCACCCCCCCCCCCACCACAAGCCCCGCCCCTACACCCCCCCTCCCTCCCCCTCCTTCTCAGCACATCATGTAATTACAGGTTTCGCTAGATGTTGAATTTTAATTTCGCATCATATTCGGGCTGCAGTCAGAAGCCGTGTTTTCATATTGCTTCATATTTCAGAGCGGAGCGTGGTTTTTGGCCTGGCGGGCGCCGCTACGCTAAATCCTAGCCTTCGCTATGACTCGCTAGCATTAATATTCTAATTCATTTCCCGCTGAAATTTCGACGCGCGGGCAGAGAGCGGAAATAGTCCAGTACGTTATTATAACTGCGCATTGCCACCGACAGTTAAATTAACAGGTCTGCGCCTTGCCGTCCCCGCGCATCGAGAGAGATGTGTCCATTTATTTCCAGCTGAACATTTTCCATAATTTTTATGAATTGTTACGAATAGGTTTGACGCATTGGTGACTCACTCCAACGCTACTGCAGAGTGCGATCTGTATCGTTACGTTATATTTGTCAAATGTGAATTTTTTGCATGCAGGCCCCATATATTTAAATGTATTCTGTAATTAGTGAATGTTTCCCATCCCAAAATGAAATTTCCCCTCTAGGGGATGAATGAATATTGAATCGTATAATCCATTTGCATTAGAGCTTCAGTGGTGTTGCGTCTACATTTGCTGGTCTGGGAACATTATTAGCCAAATCTGGCACCTGCTCATATCAATCCGGTGAATGCACTTACTGTTCTGTTGCACTGTAAGATGCCATTTTCACTGCTTTTTTTTGCTGGCTGTAAACAGCAATAACTGGTGGAGGTTCTCTGTAGCTACCTGGCTACATAATTGTGCTGTGAGCTATTTTTCCACCAGAAAAGAACATTGTCATGCATTACTCTTGACTTCATCTTTTTTGTACAATTGATCTATAGTGTAATAGCAGCGATACAAAAAGAAAGTGTATGTTCTGTTCACATTTACAGTATGTGATGAAACTAGGGAATGGGACTCAGCCAATCGCGCCCAAATGTGCAGAGGTGGAAAATCCAGGTTCAGAAATTAAAAGTCCTCCCCAGTATTTTGTTCCAGTCACTTGAATGAGTTTGGTTACTCTGTTGTAAGTCGCTCTGGATAAGAGCGTCAGCTAAATGCCTATAATGTAATGTAATGTAATGAATTTGCTTAGTAGCACAATTCTTAAGCCAGGAGGTAATGCGTGAAAGTTTTCATATTTAAATGAGTGAAATCAGCTGGCTGGAGTTCATGGGTGGAAGAAACACATGGCAGGACTTTAACTTTCTGATTCCCTGGACTTTCCGCCTCTGCAAAAGTGCTGATCTGGTGAACTGAGAGAGATGAGTGCAGGGAGAGTTTTGAAATAATGCTGATATGAATATTCTTACGTGGTTTCTTGACCCAAACCATCTCCTGTTCTACAGCAATGTGCTGATAATGTACCATGCAATAAAGTCTCAGTTCCAGGAATTCGTTCTTATACGGGCAGCGAATCTGGTAGTTTTAATGTCATTTGACTGTCAGCTTGGCTGTGATCTTGATTTCAAGCAAGGACTGTCCCATAATGCTTTGCACATGCGTTAGCTATAGCCCTTAGCATTTTGTTCCATCACTGGATTTAAAAAAAGAAATAGATTAGAGTAAAAAATTATTTAAATAAGTTATGTTTCCCCCACTAAATTTCTTTTTCTTCTGAGATTTTTATCTGTAGGGAAATTCTTACAAGGAAAAATACTTTCATAGAGCAGAAATGTAAGCATTTTAGGAATATTCAGTGTTTGAAGAATTGATATGCTAGACTCACTGAACATTTTTTGATGAAATGAACTCTCTGTATAAATAATTAAGGGAGTCTGTACTGTGTTGAGCCCTAGACTCCTGACAGAAAATCTTAGTCATGCAGACAGGATTAGGGTGTAGTTGTGATGTTTCAAGTGGGGGAGAGAGGTTATATAGGATCAGGGTGTAGCAGTAATTGCTTTGGTAGATGGGTTGGTTGTTAGAGTGCAGTGGTTGTTTGAGCAGGGGTGAGGGGGTGCACTGATTGCTGGAGAGTTGGGGGTATTCAGTGATTGTTAGAGTGGGGGGGTGCAGTGATTATTGGTTGGTGAGAGATCTTGCAGGTTGAGGGTGCAGAGTGGTTGTTGGGTGCGGGGGGGGTGTGCAGGATGAGGGTGGTGCAGAGTGGTTGTTGGGTGGGGGGGTAGGGGGGGTGCAGGATGAGGGTGGTGCAGAGTGGTTTTTGGGTGGGGGGATGGGGGGGTGCAGGATGAGGGTGGTGCAGAGTGGTTGCTGGATGGGGGGGTGGGTGCAGGATGAGGGTGGTGCAGAGTGGTTGTTGGGTGCGGGGGGGGTGTGCAGGATGAGGGTGGTGCAGAGTGGTTGTTAGGTGCGGGGGGGGGGGTGTGCAGGATGAGGGTGGTGCAGAGTGGTTGCAGGGTGGGGGGGTGCAGGATGAGGGTGGTGTAGAGTTTTTGTTGGGTTGGGGGGGTGTGCAGGATGAGGGTGGTGCAGAGTGGTTGCAGGGTGGGGGGGGTGCAGGATGAGGGTGGTGCAGAGTGGTTTTTGGGTAATGGGGGGGTTCAGAATGAGGGTGGTGCGGAGTGATTGTTTTCTCAGATGTTCCCTGGCCCCCGTTTCCCTGGTAGCGGCGACAGCGCCTCTGTCTGATTGGCTGCGGCGGTGCTTGGCCAGGCTCGGAGGCGTCAGCGCTGTTCCTCTCAGGACGCACTGGCAGAGTGTCATACCCACAGCACAGCGGGGTGTAATTAAAACCACCCCGTCCCCACACACACACACACACACACAGTACAGTACACACTCACTCACACACAGTGCGCACACACACACACACAGTACAGTACACACAGAGACGCGCACACAGTACAGTACACACACACACACACACACACTCTCACTCACACACACACACAGTACACTCACACACACACTCTCACTCTCACACACACACACACAGTGCACACACTCTCACTCACACACACACCGTACAGTATGCACACTCTCTCTCTCTCTCACACACACACACACACACATTGCAGTACTCATACTCTCTCACACACACACACACACACACACATTGCAGTACACACACTCTCTCACACGCACACACACACACACACACACATTGCAGTACTGACACTCTCTCTCACACACACACACACACACACACACATTGCAGTACTGACACTCTCTCTCACACACACACACACACACACACATTGCAGTACACACACTCTCACACGCACACACACACAGTGCACACACTCTCACTCACACGCACACACAGTACACACACACACTCACACACACTCTCACTCACTCACACACAGTACACTCACACACACACTCTCACTCTCACACACACACACACACACACACACAGTACACACACACACACTCTCACTCACTCACACACACACACACACAGTACACACACACACACACACACACACACAGTACAGGCACTCTCATTCATACAGAGTACCATACACACAGTGCGCACACTCTCACTCACACACACACTCACACTCACACACACTCTTACTCACACACTCACACACACGCACACACACACACACACAGTGCACACACTCTCTCTCACACACACACACACACTCTCTCTCACACACGCACTCACACACACTCTCACTCTCACTCACACTCTCACTCACTCACTCACACACACACACACACACACACTCACATACGCACACACACACTCGGTGCCCGCTCCAGTGCGGGCAGCATGTTCAGCGTCCCGCGCGAACGACGACCACAATTAGTCACTGGGGCTCGCAGCCTGTGAGTCTTCATCCCGTGAAGCTCGGCTTCAGAGAGGCCCGGCAGCTCGCCTTCTGCTCGCCGAAGCTTTCGCTTCTTTCCCCCCTCGCTCCTGCCAAATCTAATGAGGCTCAGCGTTCTGCTGATGTGTTCAACTTCAGCGTCTCTCAGCGTGGAGAAGCTCAGCGTGCACGCTGTGGCTTAATCCCGCACTGCCGGGATCAATCCCGGGTGCTCCTCAAATGAAAGGGTTTGATTTCTTGTTTGTGGAATAAATACCCCCCTTTCCTCAAACAGATGAAATCTTTGAGCGGCGCACAGTGCGCCCTTCCCTGCCCTGCTGCTGTGTTACAGTACATGTGTGTGTGTCGCGTGTGTGTAAAGATACAGACGTGTACGTGCTGGTGGTGGTAGCCTCTGTTGGACGGGTGATGTTGATAGATGATGTTGGATAGGTATTGGTGATGTGGGATAGGTAAGGTTGAACACTGTAGGTGATGTTGGATTCTGTAGATGATGGTGGATAGTTGTGTCGGTGATGTTGGACACCACAAGCACTGCTGGTGACTCCCTGTCTACTGTCAACAGGAGCAGACATCAGGCTTTCATAAAATACCCCCAATTAAATGTGCCCCTGCCTCTGCTCCTGAACTCTCTATGGCTGAGAGGGATTTAATTTCCGTATCTGAAATTTGAAATTATTGGGTAGATGAAAAAACAGGCTACATGTTTGTGTGGTTAACTTTCAACGCTGAAGCAAAAATTGCGGAACAGTAGTTTCATTTGTACACTAAAAACAAAACAATGTGCAGATCCAAACCTCCGTTTGGCGAGAGATTTCTCTAAAACCCTGCATAATTCTCAGCTGGGCATTTCATAGTTAACGAAAGACAATAAATATTATATTTCAATGTCTAGCTGTGTCTTTCTTCTCAGTGAAACCGCAGTCCTTGATTTTCTTTCCGGAAAGTTCAGACCCTGCCAGACCGAGCGTCCTGCTTCACTGGCATCATGAAATTGGGCTGGGCTGTATTTCTGAGTCTGTGGGTTAAAGTTGTGTTCATCAGACTGTGGGAAAAACTGTGTTTATGAGACTGTGGGTAGAAACTGTGCTTATGAGACAGTGCGTTAAAAACTGTGTTTCTGAGTCTGTGGGTAAACACTGTGTTTCTGAGTCTGTGGGTAGAAACTGTGCTTATGAGTCTGTGGGTAAAAGCCTGTTTCTGACACATCACGGTGAGAATGGCCTGACGGACACAAAATGGCGGCACGAGGCCTTGTTCAGGCGATGCACACATGCAGTAAGAACAGGAGCCTGGGAAAGGCCTGGAACCCCGGGCTACGGTAGATTACCGCGTGACAGGGGTTACTGGGGAGGGGGGCTCTCTGGGAACAGCAGATTTTCAGACGTTTTTTTTTCTCGAGCGGGTAAATCGCTAACCACGCTGTCTGGGACATCCCAGAGTTCATTCTCACACTAACGGTCTGGTGTTTTTTTTTTTTCTTTTTCTTTCTTAAAGAAAAGTCATCGCCTTGCCCTTTTGTAAAACGGCAGAGACTCCACTTTGCAAACTTTACAAACTTCTAAAACAAAAAAAAAAAAAACAGAAGAATGGGTTTTCAGGGTTTCTCCGTCTCTGAATCATGAGCTGCCACCCACACAGAGATCTTGTGCTCGATGTGGACCCATTATCTCATCTGAGCCCCCTGTGCCGTCTGCAGTCTCCTGGGAGAGGCTGATATTTTTCAATACACAGCAGGACGAGCGACAGACAAGGCAGAGTTGGGGTGGGGGGGTGTGGGGCGGGGTGTGGGGCTGGGATGGGATGGGGGGGGTGATGTGGGGTTGGGGCTGTGGCTGGGGGGCTGGGGGGGGGGCGTTTAGGGAGAGGAATATAAACCATTTAATTACGCAGTCCCATTCATGTTTGCGAGCGTCGATTGAAACAAGATGTGCGCCGAGCCGTAGGCCCCTCCCTCTTTTATGGGCTGCGAGATTCATGGCGGTAATGAATGCCTTCACTTCTGGAGCGGGGGGGGGGGCGGGGGGGGTGGGGGGGTGGCGGCAGCAAGGGAGGGGGTGGCTGTGATGTATGTCTCTGCTGCATATCTGTGCATTTGGGACAGTGAAACTGGGGGATAAGACACCACAGAGAGCTTCGCGCTGTCACATTTAGGATGCCGCCACCCCCCCCCCCCCACCACCCCCCCCCTCCGCGGACTGTGGTCTTTTCATATATGTATCCAGAGTAAGTGCAGCTTCTCAGACCACTCATTCCCTGTGGAGCTATTCCCCAAAGCGTCAACATTGTCTCTCCTTTTTTCTCCCTTTTTTCAACGAGCTAAGCAGTGAAATTGCAGCTTGGGAAATATTTTCCCATAAAATACGGACCCTCTGTGGTTGTGGATGGTATAATATTTTTTTTGTGCCTTGGCGATTTTTTAACTTCCACAGACATGCCAGTTGGTGTTGTGCTTCCAATAACAGAGAACGACTGACAGTCACATTACACTCCGCTGGAAACGTCTGGAGCCATTTTGTGTGGGGCGGGGGACGGTTGATACCCGTGCCCACTGGCGCCGATTGGTTCGGGGAGGGGAAGTTAGGGTGATGCCAAGGGCCCTGACTGGCCAGGGGCCCCAAAAAGTAAATATAACAGTAAATTACTTTTTATTTGTCAGTTTTTCTGCGGAAGTGCTGAATGTTATTTAAAGGGTTGCATGGATGGATTATTTTATTCTGGAGGTGTATTTTCAGTAATTGTGCAGGGATGGGGTGGACTTGGGTGGTGGGGCCCAGTGTGAGTTCTTCTCAGGTCCATTATATTCCGTTACGCTTAGCAGACGCTCGTATCGAGAGTGCCTTGCACAACTTTTTTACATAGCATTTACACTGCATCCATTTATACAGCTGGATACATACTGAAGCAATGCAGGTAGAGTACCTTGCTCAAGGGTACAACGGCAGTGTCCAACCTGAGAATCGAACCTGTGACCCATAGGTTGCAAAACTATCTCCTTACCCATTATACTACACTGTCGCCTCAATCCCCTGTCAATGCCCCTGTCTTTGCCCGTGGAGTCTGTCTGGGAGTAGTTATCCCTTTGGGTCCCGGCAGTATACCCCAAACAGAACCGCACGTCCTGTCAGACTGCAAAGAGACTGGTACCGAACCAAGGTCCCCCCTCAAAGAGTGTGAGGACGCTCTTTGAGACAGACGTAGTTGTCAGCTCCTTCCAGACATTTTCTATGGTCTGATGAAAGGGGGAGAGAGAGAAAAGAAGAGAGTAAATGTAATTGTTCCAGTATGTTTCTTTCCAAAATTGCCCGTTGCTGATTTGAGAATATTTTGACGGGTGGGGGGTTGGCTTTTTTTCATTTGAAGTGATGAGTCTGTGCTTTCATCAACAGATGCGTTTGAAGACATTTGGATTTGTTCCTGTTTTTCTGAAATGGCTGTTTCACTAGTGGGTTATATTTATTGTGGAGAACGTCAGGCACAATTACATTTTTGGTGTCACTGTCCTAACTCAGAAAGCCCAGGGACACCTTCAGTAATGTCTGTACTGTTCAGTAATGTCTGTTCCCTTCAGTAATGTCTGTACTCTTCAGTAATGTCTGTACTCTTCAGTAATGTCTGCTCTCTTCAGTAATGTCTGTACTGTTCAGTAATGTCTGCTCTCTTCAGTAATGTCTGCTCTCTTCAGTAATGTCTGCTCTCTTCAGTAATGTCTGCACTCTTCAGTAATGTCTGTACTCTTCAGTAATGTCTGTACTCTTCAGTAATGCCTGTCCTCTTCAGTAATGTCTGTACTCTTCAGTAATGTCTGCACTCTTCAGTAATGTCTGTACTCTTCAGTAATGCCTGTCCTCTTCAGTAATGTCTGTACTCTTCAGTAATGTCTGCACTCTTCAGTAATGTTTGTTCTCTTCAGTAATGTCTGCACTCTTCAGTAATGTCTGCTCTCTTCAGTAATGTCTGCACTCTTCAGTAATGTCTGTACTCCTCAGTAATGTCTGCACTCTTCAGTAATGTCTGTACTCTTCAGTAATGCCTGTCCTCTTCAGTAATGTCTGTACTCTTCAGTAATGTCTGTACTCTTCAGTAATGTTTGTTCTCTTCAGTAATGTCTGCACTCTTCAGTAATGTCTGTTCTCTTCAGTAATGTCTGTACTCCTCAGTAATGTCTGTTCCCTTCAGTAGTGTCTGTTCTCTTCAGTAATGTCTGTTCTCCTCAGTAGTATCTGTTCTTTTCAGTAATGTCAGTAATCTTCAGTAATGTCAGTAACCCCGCCCACACCGCAGTGGAACTAAACCCCGCCCACACTGCAGGAGAAGGTGCTTTCCTCTGCCGTTGCTCAGGAAAAACGTGCTTCCTCCTCACCTTCATCACTTCCCCTCCACCACCCTCCCCCCCCCTCACACGTTTTCCACGTCACAGACCCGAACACCGCTTACGTTTCCACGGAAACCTTCCTGGAACCGAAACGCCGCCGTTCCGACGCAGAAATAGAACACGGCGATCAAGCGGCAGCCCTGGGTCTGCGCGGGGCGGGCGAGCAGATGGTTCCGATGAGTCAGGCCCGCGGCTGACGTGCGTGTGGCAAACTGCAGCACGTCACATGGCTCAGACATGTAAAATATAAATACAGGCCTTCGCTGGGCTCGCAAGGGCTTGGCATTTCTCATTTCTGCCTGTCGAAAACCCCGAAATTAACTGCACGTCACTTTGTAGACGCAGACCTGGATTTGACGAGTTCTTAACTTCGACTTAAAAACTCCAAGAACTTTTCTGCTTCACGGTTTGTCAACAGGACTTTTTGTTTATAATCCCATCACGGAATGTTACTCTCGGTGACAGCGAAAGGGCCGGAGGGTGTTTTTTAGGACACTTTGTTTTGTTCGTCTTAACGGGCGTGAGAATGATTTAAAGCAGCGGTCTTTAGTGAATTCAGCCTGCGGGTGACCTCAGCTTAATGAGAGGGACTCTTGGAGCGGTAGCCATTTTAAAACGGTTCAGCCAATCATCTCACCACTGTGCAGCACGGACAGGGCCCTTCCTGTCATGGGACTACAGACCCTTTTCTCTCCAGCGTCGGTTGTCCTCGTCTGTAGCTGTCTTTCGCTCCTGCTGTACTTTTCCCATCGTCCTCTGTGAACAAATGTGTTTATCCCGTAGCAAATTTGGGCTTTTTGTTGCGTCTTCTGCAAAAAAAGCAGGATGTTATTTTTCATTCTTTAATTTCCTACTTTCATAAAGAAATGAAGATAAAAATGAAAAACGGCCGGGCGATAGGATAAGTTCACCAGCCGCCAAAAAAAGAGGTGTGTTGACTGGCGACTCCCACATTCGAATGTACGTTTCGCCTGCACGCGAGCCAAATCTTACGGAGTGTTATTGAGGGGGAATTATGTGTGTTCCCCACATAATTGCCGTCTAACTTTAAATAAAAATTCCGCAGATGACCGCAGTCTTCAGTGTCATAACGCTTCTGCCCAACTGCCAGACCTCCAGTGACGGTCTCTCTCTCTTATTTAAAAAATAAATAAATAAATAAATAAGCCTTGAATCCAGCGTTAGTTTGTCTCCAGTCTATTTGCAGGGTGAGTGAATGTCAGCATGTTCGTAGGCACCGTGAGGTCAGCCACATCTAAGGTGCAAGGCTACTGCGTTTTCCATGGCCCTGGCCAAGAAGACCGGCTTGCAGTTTGTGAGGATGTCTGCTTCAAAGCTCCTTTTGGGTTTTTATTTGGGCAACGCTTTCAGTGAGCGGTCTTTCATAAGGGCCAAGTAGTAACCCCTTCTTAAGTGCTATGTGGCACCTTCAGAAGCGACATACAGTTGCACGCAGTCGTGTCAGTTGCACGCAGTCGATTTCAGCTGCGATGGTATAACTCCAGTGCTCTCTGATTCAATGACCTCAGGATGAGTCTGTGGAGAAGGAACCGCGCTCTCAGAAAAAAGGGTTCTTTGGCTTCTTTCCACAGGGAAACCGTTTTTAGTTCTTTGTGGAATCCTATATGGTAGATGCGGGAAGTGTGAAAGCTCCCAGATTTAACCATTTTGCCCAACATAGAACCCTTGAGCTAGATGTGTTTCCTCTATGACAGTGATCTTCATTCCTGGTCCTTGCTGGCCACAGGATCTGCTGCTTTCTTGTTGTTTCTTGACACTTACTTGACCAGCTAAAGCAGTCGATTACACAGTTAGCTGACCTCACCTGGTTTCTTGGGTCTGAATTGGTTGGTGATAAAAAGGCAAAAAAAAAAAAGAAAACCAGCAGACCCTATACAGCCCACCAGGACCAGTAATGAAGATCACTGCTCTACGATGGACACAGAGGGTTCCTTTTGGAACTCGTTCTTTTGAGAGTGTTGGAGACGAATTAGAATTAAGAGGCTGGGTTGATGGCAGTTGGCTTTCATCACATTCACTTGTAGCTGCTGGGGTCCCAGGTACTACTGGGCACCCAGGGACCTGAGTGAGACAGTATTGGAGGTCCAGAAAGGTTCATTCTTAGAAGCTTTGATTAGAATCTTGACATTGAAATACCCTGCAGTACCCCTGAACGAGGCACAGGATGTACCCAAACCAGAGGGAATTTCAGAGGGGGGGGGGGGGGTGGTGGAAAACAGTGGACTCAGACTGATCTGATCCGTGTCTGTGGAATGTGCTTCCAGATCACCTGAGAATCTCCCAGACCTCTCACACGTCTTAGAAGGAATAACTTTTTCCACATGGCCTTCAGCTATATTTTTGGCTATACCCTTTCTCTGTTCCTTAAACATTTGTGTGTGTAAAGTGTTAGAACTGTGTCTGTCTGGCATCTTGTTCTGAGTGCTTAATTTGTGGCAGTTGTGTTGTTATTTTCATTACTGTTAATTTTGCACATTGTCCGTAGTCATTGTACAGCAATTTGAGAGCCTAAATGAAAAGTGCCAATTCAGTGTGTGAATATTGTTGTTGTTGTTGCTGCTGCTGCAATTATTGTTATGGTGGTTATTATTTTTATTATTACTTTCATTTCAACCTTATCCCTGAAAAGCCTGGAGTAATGCATGGGGCTTTAAAAGTGCTCCACAGCAGCACGCAGAGCAGGAAACAGATGGTGTTTACAGCCTTTCCCCCACATGATCCCAGAATGGACCACATCTGCATCGCCTTCATAATTCATAAATATAGCATCACTCCCATAAATGATACCGAGAGCTGGCCATCATCTGAGCCACCCTGTCAACCCGAAAAAAATGCTACTTCTTTTTCCTTCCACACATGGTTTACGTTTAACGTGCAAATGTGCGGATATAAATGTCAGGTTTTTTTTTTTTTTTTTTAGGAAAATATTATTCTGGACTATACCTTACTTTACCTGATGAAAGTGCCACAAATGCATTATTGGGCAAATGGTCACGATCGAGCCTTCTGATTGGAGCCTGGCGTGTAAACGGTAAAGAATGCGTGTCATTCCTCAGAACTGTTTTATCTTCTCATCAAAGCATGTATGGAGTGGCAGTAAAATGAATCACTCTTGTATTGGGCCTCGAATCACCATTCCAATCTGTTCCCATTAGCACTGGGTAAATTACTCTTGTGGCTGAAAAATTGACGAACTAAATTGATCGATATTTTGGAGTTGCAAGGCCCTGCCTGTTCATGGTGCTCCTGAGCCAGAAAGGTTCTCTCTCTTTCTTCGTCTCTGACTCGGTGATGATGTCACAAAGGCTACAGAAATTTGACTCTCGCTCTCTCTACTTTCTCTCTGACTCGTGATGATGTCACAAAGGCTGCAGAAATGTGACACTCCACCTGCTCTCTCTCTTTCCTCTCTGACTCAGTGATGATGTCACAAAGGCTACAGAAATTAGACTCTCGCTCTCTCTACTTTCTCTCTGACTCGGTGATGATGTCACAAAGGCCGCAGAAAGGAGACCCTCACTCTCTCTCTTTTTCCTCTGTGACTCGGTGATGATGTCACAAAGGCTGCAGAAAGTGAGACTCGGGTCCTCGGGCTTCCAGCTGTTCGATGTGAAGGATGGTTTCAATTTTCGCCGAACGGGAGAGCGCCACGGGATTCCACGTGCAATCCTGAGCCGAACTGCGGAGCGGCGGGGGGCGGGGGGGGCGGGGGGGTGGGAGAGGGGGGGAATGCTGCTGGCAGTGACCCGTGCCGCTACGCGGAAAACGCCAGCGTGCGCCGTCAGGTCCGGAGCCGGCGAATGAAATGTTGGCCTTCCCCAGTTTTACACAGAAACCAAAAAAAAAAAAAAAAACTCAGTGCTAAATCAACTCTGGCCCAGGATATTTCACTCCGCCCAGAGTCTCGAAATTCCCGCCGGGCTCACAAATTCTCTGTTGAGAGCTAATCGACACTAAACATGCCTCAGCGTTAGATCTGCTCTGTGGAGTACGTGTCACAGTGCCGTGTTGCATTGCAGGCCCTTCGCATGCGTTCCCTCTGAAAGCAGAATTAACGCATCACACTGTCTGTATCCGGATTCAACCAGAGGTAGAGAGCGCAGCCAGCAGATTTCACTAATTAATTCTGCCTCCAGGCTGAAGAATTTTGCAAAACCAGTTGATTGAAAAAATAAAATAATAAAATACTCTGAGGACTTCTGCTTTCTGAACCTGGATTTCCCACCTCTGGCTTCAGCTGTACCTATTATTCTGGCCCCTTTCGTTTCTCCCCTTTTCCTGTCCCAAAATGCCTGGGGGGGCACTTAGACCCCAGTGTGGTGCCCTTGCTGCAGAGCGTCTGGTGAATCGGCGACGAAAGAATGCTCACCAAATTCATGTGTGAAACGCTGAAGCCTGGATCCAATTATGATTTGACCTAAAGTTTTAAAACGTGATAAAATGAAATGACGGACATAGTTTGGCAAGCTGGATTTGGTTATCGCTTAAGTCAACAACTTGTGTTCGAGGAACAACAACAGTAACACTAACTTAAGGTCAGGAGTATTTTTTCAAAAATCCAGCCCGAAATCTCACAGCTCTCAGGTTTTAAAATGCTGTGATTGCAAATTGTTAAACAATGATTTTGATCTCAACGGTCTTCGTGATTTATGAACAGGACATTTCATTGCTTTTCATTGGCTTTGGGGAAGACACTAGGCCAGTTTATTATGAACAAGATCTTTTGGTCAGAGTCCACATCTGGTCCTGGAACTCAGACACATTCCTCATTAGATTAAATGCAGTGAATCATCTGTCATTATAGTTCAGTGACACTGACCCCGGAGTTCTAACTACGCAATGGCCCAGTGAATCATGTGTTATTACAGTGTAATAGCCCAGTGAACCGAGTGTTATTACTATGTAGTAAAGGATATTGCATCAATAATAAAATGGTTGTTACTTAAAATGTAATATTACATCAGGAAATGTAATTGCGGTATTATCTGGCTGTTGCACCTGTGAGGTAACCTGGATCAACGTGTCTAAACAATTGCAAATGCTTTTCGTTGTAATTACACACAGTAGCTACCTGTGGGTGAACAGTGCAATCACACGGGCACTTCATGCACAGTCAGACCTTAGTTTGTGCAATAGAACAGTTTAAACGATATTTAAGCTTGCAGTTTAGTGTTAGTATAACAAAGATGTGTGACAGTGGATGTCTAGCACTGAAACTGAAATCAATCAGGGGAAGAAAGCTCCAACGAGCATGTCAGCTTCAATTTCTCACTGGAGCCTTTTCTATATATACGCATATGCAGTAGCCAAGTCTCTCCTCATCAACGCAGTCTCCGACCATTTCATGAATGGAATTCCTCACGGAACGTTACAGCGCTGCAGTGTTCCTTCTGGAATTGTTACATAAGTGACCATAATTCCCTACTTTGTGTTGTATTTTTTTGAGGCAGTGCTGTAGGCAATCTTGAACAGCACATCATGACATGATTTTTTTTTTTTACAGAAACCCTACAGCAGGAGACCCAGAGCTCTCTCTCTCTCTCTCTCTGAGCTGGAAGCAAACTGTTTATGCTCGAAGCTGTAAAGTTCTTCCCCCCCCCAGAGTTTCTGCTCGCTCGTGGGACTTAATAAAATTCCCTGTGTTTCTACAACCATCAGGAAAACCATTTTTTCCCCCTCCATCAATGTTTCACGATGTTTCTCCTTCATTTGGAACTGGAGAGTTTCCCTCTCGGAGTTCGGAGACGTATGTTAGCAGTATTTTGCTATGAGGGCTGGTCATGTCTGTTGTTGTGCCGGTAAGGGGTGATTTTGAAACTGGCAGCAGACGTACCCTCTGATGCCAGCGGGCATCTGGTTGTGCGGCTGGAAGGGAGACTTCCGACGGCAATCCAGGGGAACACCGAAAACAAAGTCAGGCCCATGTCTGTCATAGGCTGTGTCCTCAGCCAACTGCGTCCTACCGTCGTGGGTTCCTAGCCAATCAGATTGTCGCGTGGCCAAAGCTCGGGTCTTTGGGCCTTAAATCTGGCCCTCGAGGCCAATAGTAACGGCTGATTTTCTTTTCTATTGGATGGTTAATTGTTTAATTAATGCCTCTGATTGGCCAGAGGTGTAACTCACCTGGTGTCTCAGGTTTAAATCAGTCCCTGATTAGAGGGGAAGAATGAAAACCAGCAGCACTACTGGGCCCGATTAAAAATAATAAAGAATATTAGAATTATTAAATGTTGTATTGTTAATAAGGGAGAATTTCCTTTAGAAAAATGTAGTTCTTTCCGTGTGATGTCATCATAGAACACTGGCAGGATGTGTGGTGCAGTCTACAGAGGGGCGGACTCGATCCATCTTCTCTGTCGGTTGCCCTCTCTGATGCCCTTTGAATTACGTTAAAAAAAAATGGCTGACTGCTCTCCTGTTTTTTAATGCTTTGATACAGAAAATGCTGTGAGGTGAATGTGGAGTAAATTGGTTGTGAACTTGTTCAGCGTTACTGAGAACTGTAGGCTGTTCGGATGAAGGTGTCGGAGCTATTAGGAGAAAGATGCACGTCACAGTCTTGCAGTGAGAGCAGCTACTTCCTGTCAGATCACCGTCCTGGTACCAGCCCCAATGTCACAGTCTTGCAGTGAGAGCAGCTACTTCCTGTCAGATCACTGTCCCGGTACCAGCCCCAAACTTCATTGAAGCCGATCTCATGTGTGTCCCATATGTCCTAACAGGAAGACGTACTTCCTCCTCCGTTCCTAAAATAAACTCCCATCACAGCTCCCTCAACCTTCCCTCTCACCTCCCCTTAACCTCCCAGCTTTCCCTGAGGAAGTGGGGGGGGGGGGCAAAAAAAGAAAGAAGAAGAAAAAAAAAGTGCTTAAATCTGTTTGAAGAAGCGTCTGCTCTCGTATCTCATTGGCTGTGAGCTGTATGCCCTGCAGGACCCAGAAACACTCAATAAAACTGAGTTCAGAGACGTGTGCAGCCTCAGAGACGTTAACTGTGGGATTATGGGGCTTTCAGGTAATTTATGGGCGTATTACAGCACAGCGGTGTATCCCAGAGCGCTGTTAAAGAAGAATTAAGTCAGAAATGGATGTTAGATTTGCGAGGCATGTGGAGATCCCCGAAGCGACTGCGCAGCTCAGCTGGGGGTCTGCAGTGTGACTGCGCAGCTCGGCTGGGGGACTGCAGTGTGACTGCGCAGCTCAACTAGGGGGCTGCAGTGTGACTGCGCAGCTCAGCTGGGAGACTGCAGAGCGACTGCGCAGCTCGTCTGGGGGACTGCGCAGCCCGGCTGGGGGACTGCAGAGTGACTGCGCAGCCCGGCTGGGGGACTGTAGAGTGACTGCGCAGCCCAGCTGGGGGACTGCAGTGTGACTGCGCAGCTCGACTAGGGGACTGCAGAGCGACTGCGCAGCTTAGATAGGGTACTGCAGAGCGACTGCGCAGCTCAGTAATGGTGGCTGGCAGTGAGTTCTTTGGAGGAAGTGCGTGCAGGGCAAAGCAGGGAGACCAAAACCAAGACTTAATCTAAACTCTGCGGCTTCCCTGTGTTTAAAATAAAACGAGAAATTTTTGAATTCCACCCATTCGGTGGCTCAGATTAAGCAAACAGACCCTCAAGTCGGACACCACCGTAACATAGGTATTTGTTGACCGAGGCCTGTACTGTAAGCGATTGTCAGAGAAAAAGCTGGCTAAATTCCTGCTGGTTTAGATGCTTATCCTGTAATACGCAGGCACGCGCACACACACACGCACACGCACACACGCACACACACACACACACACGCAGGCATTTCACACTCCCAGCAGACTGTGTCTCCTGTCCTCCGAGCCGCTCCTGCGTCTCAGGCGCCTACCAGACTGGAGCCAGCACTTCTCTGCGGGGAAAAAAGAGAAAGTTCCGTGTGCCTGTGTGGAGAGGTCCTGTGCAGGCTCTTGTTTTTTGGGGGGGGATTAAGTTTTATCTCAGTATATAGTGGCCTCTGCTCACCATGGCCTGTGTTTTTTTTTTTTTGGAGGGGGGGTGGGGGGGGGGTTGTTGTAAATTACCTCAGATTGTTTCACTGGACCACATTCAGGGGTTTGCTCCACGAGGCACTCAGTCTAAAACTTGTAGACACGTTTCTTGGAGTCAGTAGCTTGGGAGTGTGAAGTACCCAGTGTGAAGTACCTTTTCTTATGGCCTCTCTGCTCCGGCATCTGTGTCTGCAGAAGCACAGAGAGATGTCGAGAAAAGAATGAGAAGGCGATGGAGTGATGGATTAAGAGTGAGAGAGAGGACAGGAATGAGAGAGGTAGAGAGAGAGAGATAATAGGAATGAGAGGTAGAGAGAGAGAGAATAGGAATGAGAGGTAGAGAGAGAATAGGAATGAGAGGTAGAGAGATAGAGAGAATAGGAATGAGAGGTAGAGAGATAGAGAGAATATGAATGGGAGGTAGAGAGATAGAAAAGATGTCTGTTTTCAGTTGCCTCTCTCTCTTTCCTTATCCCTGGTGACCCCTGGTGACCCCCAGTGACCTGTGAGGCTGTGAAGGTTTCCAGGTTCCCACAGCAGCTGCGTCGTCTCCGCCAGCTTAGGGGTGCAAACGCACACGGGGCACGTCCCTCCACCCCCGCCCACCCCCCCCCCCACCGCACGGGCCTCTAACCCCCCAAAAACCCGGGCCCAACAAAGGGGGAGCGGGGAGCGGAGGACCACTAATATGGCCTAATCCGCCGGTCCCATTCAGCCCCCCACAGCCCCGCTCGCTCTCATTAAGCCTGTTTTCAGGCTGCTCCGGCCGGCTCTTGTGAGCTCTGAGAATACTTGAATGTGTGAAAAAAAAAAAAAAAAAACCCCCCTGAAAGATTTGCCCCCAAGCTAATCACGGCTTGCCGACTGTGTTCTGGCCAGCGTTCGGGGAGGTGTTTGGGGAAGCTGTAGTGGAACTGGAATTGGGGTCTTTGTTACCCCCACTGATGTGCAAATATCCCGCCCCCCCCCCCCCCTCCAAAAAAAAGAAAAAAACACAGGAGACAGGTCTCAAGAGTAGGAGCTGAAAGCTGCCTTGACGCTCTCTACCAATAAAAATTTATTGAATGTAAGAATAAAAACATAGTAATAAAATGTGTTCAACTTTGCATCGTTGCTCTTTTTGGGGGGGAGTTTTCAGACAATCTCCAGCTAATTACCTGAGAGCCGTTAACACCTGTTTCTCAGGCTGTCTAAATCCTCACAACCGCTCTCCTCTTCCTCACCACTCTTCGTCAGTCCCACACATCCCCGGTGGGTCCTCTGGGACCCCGCTGCCGAGGGCGATTCTTTCTCTTCCTTCAGACTCTTCTTCTCTCACTCTGTCGCTCACTCTCTCACTCTGCCTCACACTCTCTCTCACTGTCTCTCTCACTCTTTCTTTCTCTCATTCTCTCTATCACTATCTCCCTTTCTCTCCATCTCTCACTGTCTCTCCCTCTCTCACTTTGTCTTCCTCCCCTCACTCTCTCTCACTCTCTCTCTCTCACTCTGTTTTTCTTTCTCTCATTCTCTCTCTCCCTCTTTCTCTCTCTCTGTCTTTCCCTCATAGCCTCTATTTCTGAAAAAGTAAAAAAGTTTTGTCGCTGCAGGGAGTGTACCCATTTTTTTCTCATCTGATAATGTCTGCCCTCACCTTATGTCTTTAGGGTCCTTGTTTCCAAGGCGACCACAGCCTTCAGCTGGCCAGCGCCTTTCACCTGTTCTCATACAGCTAATGTGACCTGTCAAACCAGGATGCTGCATTTATCTATCAAACTGTAACACTACGGGTAACATTTAAACAGCAATGTGCATTCACCCTTAAAACGCACCCCGGGCACGTGTTCAAATCACAGGTGCTGTCATTTCTTTCACATGAAGAATGGAAGCTGTTTAAATTGCATTGCTGGCCTCGATAAAATGTGTGTTTATCATGAACGCTGCTGTTGCATTGGAGAATATTGCTATGAATAAAGTAGTAATCCTTACAAGTGTTGAGAGATGAAACCATCACTTTTTCTGATGTTAGAACCTTGTTTCAGGTTTGCAAGGAGTACATACAAGATCTGAGAACAGGAACTGCAGAAAGCCATTCGCTGTCTAACATAGGGAACATCCATTAAGAGAACCCATGACTTAATTACCATCCCAAAATGTCAGGTAAGAATTTAAACTTTATCATTGAACAGAAACACTCAGACCACTTCTTAAGTGAAAAACAGAGTTTACAAAATCAAAAACGAACACTTATTGCATTACAACCACCGAAACTGTTTCAACCAACGTGTGATGTTGAATGGTTATCATAAGTCTGATCTTTTTTCTTATTCATTGCACTCTCAAATGGTGCATGCATTCCAGTTGGAAGTCCATCTCTGAGCAATAACACGGTTTGGATTCAGATTATACACGGTCTTGAGAAATAGATCCTTTCTCCAATTTTTTCAGGTTTTGCTATTTTCTTTTCTCTATATTTTCCAAGTGTTTTTTTTTTTTTTTTTTCTCTTGCTGTGCTCTTTTCTGGCCTGTAACGAGACATGCATATCAATCTTTTTCACAAGAGCGAGTAATAATTACATTCAATTCCAGGTTATTTGCGGCTTCCCCAAAAAAAAAAAAAAAAAAAAATTCCAAAATAAAAGCGTGGCTTCCTGGAGTGCTGGGGAATGGGGGAAATGCCGGCAAGATCGCCTGGGGCTTTTATTTTCTCTCTCTCCAGCGGTCTGCAGCTACCACAGACAGCTCTGGAGTTGTCACTTGAACAGTCATTATATTTGAGGCGCTCGGTACTAACCGCAGAGAAACAGAGATAGCACAACATTTCAAGGGGGAGACTCCCCCCCCCCCTCCAAAAAAAAACCAACTGGAGCAGGAATGTGTACTCCAACTAAATTGCATTTTGGAGCAACGCGCAGATTTTTAATGGTGACCGGGGAACCCGTTCATTTTTTCCAGGCGTGAAAACCTCGAGAGAGAGAGAGAGGGAGGGAGGGAGGGAGAGAGAGGAGCGACAGCCGGTCAATTTGCGTATTTCATTCATTACTATTATAATACACTCTTTTCATGAGGCTGCATCCAATCGCTTAATAATGCTGGTTTGCGTATTCACTTCTGAACTACAGGCAGGCTTTGAACCACATGTACAGTTAAGCAGAAACATAACTCGCAGTCTGCAGTACGAGTTCTTCCCTGTGTTACAGTATGTCTTGTTATGTGTGCTAATCCTCTAATGTGCAATGCTCTGATAATAACAGTATCAGATCTTCTGATATGCGAGTCTGTTTTCTGCCCATTTGCACACTAATGATAGGAGAGGAGGCACGCGGTATGAAGTGGCTGTTTCGTTGGCCGGGGGGGATGGGCGATAATTAGATTCACTTACAGTATTATTGTCTGCCACTGCAGTGTTATCGTCCGTGATATTAAACACTGATCACACGAAAGAAAGCAACAAAATCCATCCCTTCTTTGTATTCGGGTTTTACCAGAGGCCCTTTCCCAGTAAAGCATCCTTGTGACAGTCTCTGAACCAAAAAAATAAACTCTTAATTGATCAGATAAAATCTAATTGAACTGAATAGAATAGAATAGACTAGAATATGATAGAATATGGTCAAATTAAATATCTCGTCTTTCTGTCACACATTGGGCGGTGCACACAGGAATGTGGATTCCCGTGCACTGATTGTTGAAAGTGCTAAAGGCATTAAAAATAATTTAAAATAAGCCTGACAGCTGAAATCCCCCCCCCCCCCCTCATGTTTATCACATCTTTAGTGAGTAAAATATAAAACTTAAATAGTGACTAGGAAATGCGTTAAGACTTTTTGCACAAGTTGTAATCGCTTTGCCGGTGTAGAAACATATTGTGATCGTTGTACAAGTGTAAATTGAGGAGGAGGAATAAGAAGAAGAAGAAGAGAATTTATTTGCTGTGCTTGTTCACTAGTACAGAGCAGCGCCCCTTTGAACCGTACTTTGGAGCGTTTGTCATAGTAAATAATTGGCGCTTCCCTCCCTGCTGGAACGCGTCTTTGCGAGCGTCCGATTTGCCCTTGGCGCTTTGGATCCGGCAGGCGGGCTTAATGGCGCTTTCCACTCCGCTAGCGCTGGCGTTAGCCTAGCCTGTCATCATTCGCTGAGTGGTGCTGTTAGCTAATGCTGCCTGAGTGGCGTATAGTACGCGCGGGCTAGTGCAGTGAGAGCAGGGGCTCTGTGTTTCCAGAGTCCCGGGTGGCTGCCATGTTACTGTAATTTGCCTGGCTACGGTAGGAAAGAGGAACGCTGAGTGTGTCTCTTACCAAAGGTTAGGGCCTTGCTTAGATTGGCAGTGCTTTAGTATTTTAGTGTCATTATGAATAATGTTATGCATCATATTGGATTGCTGACAGGTAGCAGGAGATTTTATTTAGAATGACTTACACAATTTAATGTGTTTTACTTAGTACCTGTACATCTGAGTATATACAGAAAGCAGATCAGTTTAAGTATCACATTGTACGGTGCAGTGGTACACTGACAGTATCACGGTGCAATGACAGTACTGGGAAGCACAGTTCCCTAACCATTATATGTACAGTATCAGAGAAATAGCTACTGATGAATACAGTGTATGAATTGGTAAGGCAAATTATGGGACAAAATGGTAAAATTTAAGTTTTTTAAAAGACTGGAAGTGATTGTGGGGAAAGAATGAATGAAGCAAATAACCCAGCACTTGATTGTGATGTTTTTTTGTGATGTCACAGAGCACAGTCAGTTCAGGCGGAAACAAAAATCACAAGGAGTCAGGAAACTTCATTATGTGCTTCACGATTGAAATGAGAAACGGCAATTAATTTTTAAAAATAATCGACATACAGCATAGAGCTTTATGGCATGTAGTCAATCGACATTCTGTCCCTTAGATCTGACTCTGTGTTTTCTTTTCATTAATCCCAGTTGGTTATTGCTCAAGCTGCCAAATTGAAATAATAATGGTTCTGTGACATACGGAGCGGGGAAGCAGTGGGAGCTAGAGAGGAACAGTGCTTGTGTGTGTGTAGGCAGCACATCAGTGTCTCATTAGGAGGAGGTGTTTTTCCGTCGCAGGTAGTGATGTAAGTGAAACCCATACAGCCCGGCTGGGTACCTTAGCCCCACACAGGCGGCTGCTAAAATAAACTGAATAAATTAATAACTGTCGAGTGTCAATCAATTTTTACATTTTTTTTTTTCCTTTTGGGGGAAGAAGCATGGCTTCCACAGAACTCTTAACCAGCCTGTCTGTGCTTTAAACTGTAGGCCTATGCTCCCTACCCAAGTAAGAGATGATGTTACAGTGCCTCAGGAGGACGCTGCTTACAACTTTCAAGCAAAATGGGGGTTAGAATTAGTCCTGAAATTAATACGGTTAATTTTCCAAACTTCAAACAAGGCAATGGTGAGATGCGTCTAAACTGATGGTGGAAAAACTGGCCGGTTTTTAAAAACTGGAATAAAAAATCTTCCCACCCGCAGGTTCCCTCCCAGATTCTCTGTATTCTGCCTCCGTCCAGGGGCTCCTTCACTGCCTCCCAGTTCATGTTCTATTTACTTGGAAAATGTCCCCCCCCCCCCCTTCCTCCTCCCTGCCAGGTCTTCGTCTACTGATGTTTTAAACGCAAAAACAAACTGTCAGAAAATTCTGTGAGACCCCCTTCTTTCTCAGCCCCTGCCACGGGGAGCTCCGGCAGTCCAGGCGATGAATGCAGAGCGTTCACTCGCGCTCGGCTAATCCCGCGCGCTAGCCCGTTAAACGTAATTTTCTCCCCTTTTTTTTAGCGTCGCACGAAAAAAAAACGCTCCGCAACATCCTCGGTTTGGCCAGCCGGCTGCTTCAGGCTCGCTACGCTGCACAAACAAGCAAAGCCGTAATTAAAGAGAGGCAAAGGTGTGGAGAAGGTCACAGTGTTCGAGGAGCCGGTCTTATTACATAAAGGTTCTTATGTGGGCCAAACTTTTCACTCTCACATTATTAATAGTAGTAGTAGCAGAAGCAGTAGCAGTGGGAGTAGTGGTAGTAGTGGTAGTAGCTGTAGCAGTAGCAGTAGCAGTGGTAGTAGTAGCAGCAGTAGTAGTATTAGTAGCAGTAGTAGCAGCAGCAGTAGGAGCAGCAGTAATAGCAGTGGTCGTAGTAGTAGTAGTAGTAGTAACAGGAGCAGCAGTAGCAGCAGTAGTTGTGGTAGTCATAGACGTACTGTAGATCCTGGGGGAGAGAATTCATGGAGAACTCTGCCTTCTCTCTGCACAGAGCTGATGGGTGTTTCACATGCTCTGCCGATATCCTTACCTTTTCAATTCCCTTGGGTCAGTCTGTTATCATATTAAATTAATATTATTGAATATTATATTTATTAAAACAAACAGATGGAGCGGGACTATGTGGGCCCTCTAAAATAAGTCTCAGTTATTAACCATGTATAAAACTGTGCAAACGTTCCAGATATTCTTTTAAAATGTAATTAAATAAAAAAAAACACCAGCAGTATTTGTAATGTCTGATTATGAAGTAAAATGAAAGTTTTAATTGTTGTTTTTGTCTCTTTAGACCAGGTAATGATGCAAGATGATAAAAATCTATGCTTTTATAATCAGTTGATCAGTGTGGAAGGGAATGATACACATGATTATTTTGCTTGAAAATTTTCCAGTTTGTTTCTACTCTGTCCTACATAACATTTTGTACTGCTGGTGAAATTACCTTTTGAATCTTGAATAAAAGCTAGATCAGATTCCTCCTTGATCAAACAGCCCTTTGAAATGCTTCCACGACAGATGGCGTTTGGAGAGGGAAATGGGCAAAAACTGTTTTCCTTTCGTCTCAAGCCGTTGGGAGATAGAACGGCTGTGTTGAGAGTGGGGAACGCCGTCAGCAACTTGCGATTTTAACAGCCACACCTGCGGCTGTCATTGAGTCTTTCATGTACCCGCTAAAAATAAACGGACCCAAGGAGGGATACCTGAGGGACGCCCTCTCCAGTTCCAAAATTTTAAAATCACATTTATTGATCTCCGTTCTGCAGATCATGTCAAAACCTAGCAGCTTCCAGAGACGGGATGCACTTCATTATTCATTGTGCATTTTGTACATGCTGTACTACACTCAGCCATTAAAATTACTGAGAGCCAACGAGAGGCTTCCTCTTTCCTTAACTGCAGTTTTTATGCCTTTGCTTAAACTGTTGAAACTGTAGATTTAATGGCAAAAATGCATTTAATATGGCAAAGGTACATTTTAGGAGATCCAATTACCACAGTCCAACTATATTCAAGTTAGTTCAGGCATTGTGCATGTTGAAACATGGTTGTTTAGTGGACATCGTATTGTGCTGTATTTCTGTAGTGACCTGCTTTTATTTTATGACGTGGACTCCATCACATTATTGTCCTTATATTGTCTTTTTTTATTCCTTATCAGACTCTCCACTCTGTTATCCAGTAATAAGGCTGAAGATAAAAGTTCCTCAGAGCTTCAGGTGGCAGGTAAGATTGGGGAGGGAGGGGGGTGGGGAGGGGCACTGTGGCTTGCCTGTTTTGTGTCTCCATGTTCTGAAGAGCTGACAGCTCTCATCTGCAGTTCTGAGTAAAACTAGGGAGACAGCGCAGGATGATTACTAAAGATGAAAGGGTGGACAGGAGAGAACGACTATATCCCTCAGTCAGCTTCCATATTTTATACGCTCGTCTTTTTTTTTTTTTTTTTTCCCGAATGCAAAGAAAGAAAGATCAACGGAGTTCACACAGTGGGGTGGATACTTCCATTGTGAAGGATTTGGGCATGAATGATTAATGTCATTGTTCAGCAGTGGAGATGAAATGAATGCAAGAGGCAGGTGTGTCTATATGCGAGAGAGAGAGAGAGGCAGACTGAGAGAGTGAGAGAGAGGCAGACTGTGAGAGGGAGAGAGAAGGAATGTGGGTGTGCGTATACAGACTCGATGAATATTAATGCAGTGGTGTTCGCTCTCCCTGGTCACAGGATGTCGGAAAATATATTTACATATTGCGCGCTCGCCTCGAAGAATGTTGAGCGTTGATGATGAAAATTTTTGTTCGAAGTTATACTTCTGACTCATTTCCAAAGTCACCTTTTCGAAATGTCTTGAGTTGTGACTCATTGCAGGAGGGAAAAAAAAAACCCTCCTTCCCTGTAATATATAAATCATTATATATTATTTGCCTGCCTGTGCTGGATTTTATGTTTTAGGCGTATGGCTGCCGACAAGTATGTCTTCAGTGGCAGGATACAATGTTTGGGTCACAACACAAGCCCTGTCCCCGTATATTACCCCCCCCCCCCCACCTCCCCCGAAAACCCAAAACCTCAAACGCAATGTACCATGTGGAGAAAGGTAGCTCACGAACCACGAACAGGTAATCATGGTGCACAGCTAACTGTTCCAGTCTGATGAGGAATAAACCGGAGTCATGCGACCTGCAGTATTTCACCCCTGACATTTCCACGCTTGGGCTGCCTGGCTAATACCTCAGGCTGTTACACCCAGCCAGCCAGCTTGGTTCCTCCTAAGATTGCTCCACTTTCGGGAGATTTTTTTTCTTGTCACCATTTGAGTGATTTTTCTTCCCTCTTGAGTGAGTGATTTAGCTGGCTTTTTTTTTTGGGGCGGGGGGGGGGGGGGGGGTTGTTGAGGGTCTGGTTTTTTTTACGCACTTTTCCTTATATATAGTTATGGTAATAATTATGACATCAACATTGGGTAAATGACAGTGTTGTCAGAAATGAAAGAAAGACAGCACATACTGTATGAAAGTTTTCCCAGAGAAAAAAACTAAAACGTTCAGCCTGAACCGGTCAGGAATATGAATCGTCTCCATTCACGGATGTGTGGAATTTAAGACTTACACTGTGGGGTCGACCAAATCTGACCTGGCTCCTCTGGGCTCGTTTTGCTGGACTGTGCACCTTTCTGGGTTCAGCCCAGTTCACAGTCTCAAATTCTTACCCCTACCCAACCCCAAAATAAGTAGGATGGGCGGCAGGGGGTTCTCCTGTGAACCCTGAATTTTTAGGCTGCGCTCTTGATTTAGTACTTGTTCGTTCGTCGCTGTTCTGGTGTCTGTAGTGGATTGTCTCAGATTCCAGCTCCGTTTTTGTGTGAAGACGTTCCCCCTAAAAAAAAGCACCAGGATGTCAGTTGACATCTAGTGCTCCACGTCCACGCTAACGTTCCTTCTCCTGCGTTGAAAAATTTAGGGGCACTTTAATGCATCCCAATTAGTAGATGTGCTCCTAAATTATTTTTTTTCCAGTTAGCTCACGTCAATTTTCAGGAGAAATTGCTTTTGAAAGGGGTGCACTGAAGAACACTGGCAACTCAAACACCGATTGTAATTCAAAGCACAAACACGTTTCAGAACAAAAAAGAAAAAAAAAACATGAAAGATTTATGGTTTCCTAAGTTTCAACCATTTTGTAACTTCCTATAAATAAAAAATGGATACAGCGTTGATTCTGGGTAGGAGAAGATTGAAGAGGTTATTTTTTATTATTCATCTGGAGTGAAGTATTTATGAGATTATACTTGTGACCAGTTTATGCTGGGCCCTACTGTGCTTGCTGGATGGGGTCATTGGCTAAAGAATCTCAGACGGATCCACTGATGGGCTCCAGTTTTGCAGACAGCAATTAGCATTAAAGGAGAGACAGACATGTCTGTATTTTGTTTGCGTCTCCTAAAACATTTTGGGTCATTAATTTTTTTATTACTTTCTAAAAAGTATGAGTCACATGCTTTTAATTGACAATCATTGGTTTAACCTTGATGGAACCGTGACCAGTGGGGTTATGTGTTTCTGCCAAGATTTCTGTTACCCCCCCACTGGTTACACACACGGGGGTGTGGGAGTGTGGGGGGGGTACATCCTGTGCAGCTGCTACTGTTCAGAATGGTTTTGCCATGAATCAGAGACCTCAGACCGGACCTGTCGGGTAAAATCGGGGTGCCACAATCCCACAAAAGCAGAGGAATTTCGCTTAATTGTCATTGTTAACGTTTCTCCGGTGTAAGCCGGTTTAAAAAACTCCCCATTTCCGTCTCAAATACGGCAAACCACCACTGTCCCTTCTAGTGAGTCACTGCCACTGGAGCCAGTAAAAATGCGTGTGCTTGCTGGATGTGGAGCCAGTAGGATTGTGGGTAGAGCTCCTATTCTGAGAGGCATTACTGCGGTCACATTACTGTCCTTATTTCATTTTACACCCTTTTTTCTCTCTCTCCGTTTCGGGACAGACAGTCGCGCCTGTCGACCCAAATGCCTGCCCTCTCCACTCACCCTTGCAGCCCCTTTTTTGGATTTTAAGTGCTGGTTGGATTATTATTATTTTTTATTTTTTTATACCAAAAAATATTTATGTACAGTGCTTGGTTGTGAAATCACGCCGTTTGTGGTGAAGGCGATCTAAACCAGTCTGCGTTGGAACAGAGCATTTTCAGAGGGTTCATCATGCAGTTGTTTGGCATGTTGATGTGGTGCAGGCTGCCAAGTCTGTGCTACCCAATGTCGCGCTGAACCGTTTCGTTTGAAACTCCAGTCCCAGGAACTTAAATGAAGCAAAGAAAAGAGCAAAAAAAAACATGCTAAAGAGAGCTTTTAATTTAACACTGCTGCCAAGACCATCAAACAGAACATTAGGGCAAGTACAAAAGAGTCTTATTTCCATGTACAGATTAATATCCAGTCCACTGGGGATAATGATTTGTTGATCTAAGAACTGTTTCAGCTGTAGACCACAGCAACAGTCACCCAGGAAGGTTTTACCCCTTCAGTCAAAGACCAACAGGCAGAAACTGAAATACTATCACATACGTGCATTTTAGTCTTCTGAATTTCTTCTGATAAGAAAACAAAAAAGACAACTGCAATTTTTTAGTTTGAGGTGGAGGCCCCCAGAACATTAATTTAATAAATAATCAAATCCCATTTAATAATCAATAAAGATAATCAAATCCCATTTTAATATCTATCTAGCTAATCTGCTCACCGCTATAATGATCCAGACAAGTGTAACCCATTGATGATTTTTAGATTTATGATTTTCGTGTAATAATAATGAATATTTAAATTCAGGTACTTTACAATTCAGGTGTTAATGTGTTGCTGCTTTTCTCGTATTCTGTGATGCTGGTTTTCCAAGTGCTTCCTCAAAATCGAAAACATTGACTCCTGTGTGAAGAAGACACGGCACAGCTGGTAAGCCCAAGAGAAGCTGTACAAATATTTTGTCAAGTGATGATTTCTTTCTTATTTTTTTCTTCTTCACAAACCGTAGCACAGTTTCAGAGAGGAGAACCGCACCTGACAGGAGAGATCTCGTATCAGTGGGATGAGAGCGCACTGACATCGGTGCGCTGAACTGAGACGCTCTCATCTTTTAGTCACAAAGGAAAATAAAGTTGGCGAAATGTAAAAAAAAAAAAAAAAATCCTGCTCGTTCTATACATAAATAAATCCTGCATCTCGCTGCTGAGCTCGATCCGAATGGAAGCCAAAGTGCAGAAAGCGGGAATAGTCCAGGGCAATACAGGTGCATTGTGGGTACAGTGCAGAAAGCGGGAATAGTCACGGGCAATACAGGTGCATTGTGGGTACAGTTAACCCCAGCTAACCAGAGCAGTTTTTTTAAAAACATTTCTTGAAATGTCTTTAACCTGCACAATACAGAATCAGATGAAGATTAGCATCTGAGCTAACTCATGGGCTTTGCAAAATATACTGCAAGCAGCAACATCTAGTGTTGAAAATTGCATACCTTCACAGATAGATAGCTAGATAGATACAGTAGATAGATAGATGGATGGATGGATAGATAGATAGATAGATAGATGCAATAGATAGATAGATAGATATGTAAGTAAGCTGTAGGGCCTGGAGAATGTCAGATGAGTTATCCTGCTCTGCCCGAGCACGTGCAATGCTAAATTACTACATGGTTTAGGAACATCCGAACCCTTGAGTGGATCTGATGCCAGGACTTTTTATTCTTGTCTGATCTCATCCTGGGATGTAAGGGTTCGAGAGAGAGAGAGAGAGAGAGAGAGAGACTGTCCTTGGGCCTTCTTGAATTCCACAGTGCGAGGAGAATCTCAAGTAATTGGCGTCCGAATTAAAGAAACAGGAGAGGAGTGGGGGGGGGGGGGGGGGGGGGGGGGCGATAAATTATTTCACTCCTACGCAGAAGTACAGTGTTCAAAGGGAAGGAGGTTCTTTGTAGCTTTGCGTGTGTTCTTGATTTGCCATGAAGGCTCTGGGACTGTCTATTCTTAGACGTTCGGAGGTGAGGATGGAGCCAGTTTTGCTTGTGCCTTTCGCTCAGGGATCAACCCCGGCCATTTTGTGGCTGTTTGCTACTTATGTTGTTCACACTGTACCTGTCAGTGTTTGGACTGTTAAGACAGGACCCAGAGTGCTGCTGTAGAAGTTCCCTGCTTGAATCATTGTCATTCACTGTAAAAAATTTCTGTTAATTTTTGCAGTAAAAGTCTGTAAAATAGGGAAGGTATGAAATTGTAAACAGCTGAAATGTAAATTTTTACAATATTTATATGAGAAATTAAGGGACATAATGACACCCAAGATGGCGCTTTCCACCTCCGTCAACTGAGTGTGAAGTGACTGACGGTCCCTCCTGCAGAATTTTCCCTGCAGTATGTTACTGTACTTACTGGCTCTTATGACCACTGCAGAATTTCCTCTACAGTATGTTACTCTACTTACTGGCTTTTATGACCACTTGCACCTACAGACTGTACTGGGCACATGTTATGACCACACGCACTTACAGACTGTACTGACCTCACGTTTTGACCATACACCCTGTTCAGTGACTTAATTTCTGCTGTTTTTTTTAGCAATGTGGCATGGTTGGCTGGCTGTAGCAATTTCCTCATTCCGCTTCAACCAGGAAAGTGTAAACAGAAAAGATAAATTTAAAAAAGTATGAAGCAGCCTTAAGGTTGACGTAAGGATGATGTAGGTGCTCTGTTGCACTTCGTCTGTGGGAGGTAGCCGCAATAGAGCGTGGAGGTAGTCTGCCCATTGGGAAGTTCTGGGGAAGATGTTGCAGCTACATCGCTTGCCAAGGAATCAGATCGGTGTCAAAATTATCAAGTAAAACATTTCTGATTGGGAGCAAAAAAAAAAAAACAGATATTACAAAGAAAATTGTTGATTTCAGCAATTAAACTTAAGATTTTAGACTTTGGAACAAAAAGGAGGGAAAAAAAGTATTTTTTCTATACCTGTGCAAACTATCTGTTTTGTTTGATAGTTTATATGATGTTTTGTTTCATACTTCTGACAAAAATCTATTGGAGGAGATGTGTGGGTAGTCTGGAGGGAGAACCGGCACACTGAGACAGACAGTTCGATTAACCAATAGGGAGCCACCGCTGGCTTCGCGTGGCAGGCGAGGCCCCTCCCTTTTGCCCCGGAAAGTTCGTCCCGACTATCCACTATACTTCCTGTCAACTCCGTGTATGACCATGGCTCCGCCGAAATAATGCGTGTCGTCTGATTAAGTCTACACTATAACGGGTAAACTAATATTTTACACAAATTCGAAATTTTAAACATGCAATTAGAGATTATACCACACTGTCTTCTCCTGTCAAGATACAGTAATGGGTCAGATTAAAGGCGGAACACTGTCTAGCGGCTGCAGTTGTTGCGCCGTTTGGCTAGTTAGCTAGCTTGCAAGTGTTAGCTAATGAATATGTGTTTTTTGGTGATTTTATATATTTTGGTTATATTGGTTCTGCTTGCGGTGAGTCGAGGAAAGACTCCTGTGGAGACCAATCTACATTGTTAATTTTGATGGCTAACAAAGTATTCCCACATCCCTTAAATACGTTCCCACCGGTGCACAAATAAGCAATTGGATGCATTTGTTGACAAAGGTATGGGATGGCAAGGGGCGGCACTAGCAGTAGCACTCCCCTGGCTAGCTAGTTTACTAGCAAATGTTAGCTCGTATTTGAGCGTTTTCGCCTGCAAATTAAACTATTAGATATTAACGTCGCGTCGCTCATAAACCACTGCTTTATCATGTGAACTATCAAGACAACAATTTCCATTGCTCATGAAAAAATGCCAGAAACGTTGGATAGGATTTAAATAAATAAATAGATTTTAGAAACCATAGACATATATACATGGCGTTGCGTCATTGTAACCTTGTTTTCTTTCTTGACCAGTTGTCTGAAAATGTCTGAGTTTTTTATGGAGTGTGAGGAGGAGGAGCTAGAACCATGGCAAAGGAGCATCCCAGAAATTAATCTGGTGGATGATGATGCCGACGATGATGAACCCGTTTTTGTTGGAGAGATCCGTAACTCCGAAGTGACTCCAAACACCAGACCAAGTATGAGTTTGTCCCGCATTCCACCGTGTGGCTTCTACACAGTGCTCATTTGTGTTATTAGCTCGATAAACGGATACTTTAAGGCTCATGTACACCACACGAGTAGCGGCTTCTGCACGAAGCCTCTGCAAGCTTCTGCAAAGTAATGGCAGTGATGAGATGCTGTACACCAGAGGCCAATGCGCGTGGATCATGAGCGAACCGAATGTGGACATGCTGCAGCACAGATTTGCACTGAGCGTCTGTTTTATAGTTCCGTTTTGCTTCGCGATACAGCGTATGTTTAGACACACAGATTTGCTATAAGCTGCTGCGCGTGGTTATATCAATACAGGCGCGTGCCATTTTACTACCTGTAATGGTGGAGAACAGAAGGTGTTTCAGCAAGGAGCTACAGTGCTGAAGATCTACCCATTTTTGTTTTGTCTGGCAAGGAAATTAATTAAAACTTTAGGGAAAAGTCAGAGTTGCCTCTCAGATTTCACTGAAGGGTTTATGGTTTTGAAAATGAGCAACCAAAAAAATGCTGTTAAAATAGCATGACTTGGTGAAGGGTCACCATAGTCTGTGAGATGGAAATATAGGAATATTTCTCATATGTATTTGTTCTCAGTGTTTGCAACAAGGGCTTTTGGACAACAGCATAATGTGCCCAGCATTAAAACCACAGATTGTGACTACTGATTAAATTTCACAGAGTTTGCGATTTTTTTTTTGCACCTGTTTGCGATTTTGCTGGGGTGATTTATTCCTCGAGGGTAATCCTTATGGTGATTCGACTGCTTTTACAAAGTCAGACTCTCATCACTTCAATTGATTGTTGTGAATAAAGGTAACAGTGCAGTGAGAGACAACATTTCCAGTGAGTAATGTTTGTTAAAATGTGTTCTGCCTGAGCTGTATCAAGCTGTTGATGAGCTTTGTCAGTAGTCTCCCAACCACCAAATTATGAATGAAATCTTTGTTGTGCCACTGAGTTCTCAGAGATGACCTTTTCAACACTGGAATACACAATGGAAATACATGACAGACGTTGTGAAGGGGATTGATAATTCTCCAAGAATACGAGAATTAAGGTAGAAGTACCTGGGAGAGGGATGAGAGAGGCTGCTCTGAAAATAACTCACTGTGCTGGTGAATTAAATGTGAGAGAAATGGAGAGGTCAAAGAGCAATAATATCCACAAAATTGTTATGTATGGACATTTTTTGCATTGAATTCAGGTATTTTTGTATATCTTGTAATTTTGTGGTAAAATAGGGGGGCCTAGATATAATTATCATTGACAAGGTGCTGCTTATTTCTGTATACACAGCTTGTCTTAGGCATGACTGAAGCCAATGTAGCCTTCTGGAGAAAGTGCTAGAGACGTGAAGCAAATGGAACTATTGTAGACGCAAGCGACATGGTGTGCTGCTTCTGCGTGTCACTTGTGTGCCATGGCCGCTACACGTGGTGTATATGAGCCTGTAGTGCTTGTGCTGTTTTGAGAAATGCCTCAGTCATGAGGTATCTCTGCACAGAAAAGTGCTAATTTCATGGGTTTGCTTTGCTTTGCTTGTTTGAAGATTGTATCTGCTGACTTTTAGAATTGGTATATTCAGTTAATTTGGAAGGTTTGCTGTCATGTGCCCAGGTCCCGCTCCTGTCGTAAAAGCTGTCAACCAGCAGGGGGGGGGCGGGGCCGGGGCCACCGTACCAACGTCCCCCCAAAGGCCCCCACAGGCCACGGCCGGTGCTCAGCCCATCTCCTGCACCTCCTCCGGGCCCATATTGCCCCAACCCGCCTCCTGCAGCTCCTCTGGGCCCATAGTGCCCCAGCCCGCCTCCTGCACCTCCTCCGGGCCCGTAGTGCCCCAGCCCGCCTCCTGCACCTCCTCCGGGCCCATATTACCCCAGCCCGCCTCCTGCAGCTCCTCTGGGCCCATAGTGCCCCAGCCCGCCTCCTGCACCTCCTCCGGGCCCATAGTGCCCCAGCCCGCCTCCTGCACCTCCTCCGGGCCCAGAGTGCCCCAGCCCGCCTCCTGCACCTCCTCCGGGCCCAGAGTGCCCCAGCCCGCCTCCTGCACCTCCTCCGGGCCCAGAGTGCCCCAGCTCGCCGTCAGGGCGACAGCGCAGTCCGTCACCAAGTCTTTACTCATTACTGTGGCGTCTCGGCCTGGGTCCCTTCCCACCGTCACACGGCCCGTGTCCCACGCCCTATCCGCACAGTCTCCCCGGACCATAATCATCAACAACCAGGTAGCGTCCCTGCGTTCACTTTGCTCTGCAGTTTCACTTCCTGCAGTTTGTTCATATGTTCTTAGTTTGCATGACTAGCTGTTAACACACCGGTCTGATGTGATCGAAATATATTTTCCATTTTTTTGTGTTTCAAGTCGAAGACTGAAGTTGATCAGAAGCAGAGCAAATACACATTTATTCTTTGTTTGAATGCTATCATTTGAGAATATTTTCCTTGTCTTTCAGGGCTACATAGTGACGTCTCCCCAAATAGCCAACAACTCTACGTTCATCGCTTCTCTTGGAAATCAGTATCCACCTGGAACATCTTTCACTGTTCTTCCAGGTACAAGTTCAAAGACTTACCATTTAATTTGTATATACTGAAAGTAACAAATGCACTATGTGTAATTGACTGCATCTCTAAGTACACCATATGACCAAAAGTATTTAGACACCCTTTGGTCTGGGGATATTTTTAATGGTTTGGGCTGGGCCCCTTAGTTCCAATGAAGAGAAATCTTAATGCTACTCTGGGCAAGGTCCATATAGAAATGGATTTGTCGAGAATGGTATGGAAGAACTTGACTGACCTGCACAGAGCCCTGACCTCAACCCTGTCCAGCACCTTTGGGATTAATTGGAAAGCCAACTGCAAGCCAGGCTTAATCACCAAATCAGTGCCTGACATCAGTATTGCTCTTCTGGCTGAATGGAAGCAAATCCCTGCAACAATGCTCCAATATCTAGTATAAAGCCTTCCTGGAAGAGTGGAGGTTGTTATGGGGGCAAAGGGTGGACCATTTTAATGGCCATAATTTTGGATGAGATGTTGGATGTGGGGTGTCCACATACTTTTGTCCAAAACTCGACAGATATGTTTTGTGATGCCATATGTTGATTAATGCCGGCTTTGGTCCAGCCCTTGGCTTGCTCAAATGTCTTGTTGTCTAAGCTACTTTGCTTGCAAAGAAAAATTCAGCTGTTTGACCATGCCAGTGTCATGTGTCATGATTCTGAGTTCCTTCTTTTCATCCTTGCAGCTGGGCAGCAGTTGCTGCCGCAGGTGACTCCTGCGAAGGCTGTACCAGGGGTGGTCCGCAGGCCCCAGGTGCAACTGATACAGAACAGCATTGTCACCCTGGCCAACGTGCAGAGCCCTCCGCAGCCAAAGCAGCCGGCTGCGCAGTTCAGCCCTACCAAGCTGCAGCCTCTACAAATGAACGCGGCCACACTTCAGCCCATACAAGTTAGTACCTTTTTTTATACTAATTTCAGTTCTTATTTATGAAGTAGACTAAAAAAGATGGGGGACAATTAATATACTGGGGGTGATGTAGCTCTGGCAGAGGACTTAAATAATCCTCCTCTCAAAAACATTCACTGCTAATTAAGACGTC
Source organism: Anguilla anguilla (assembly GCF_013347855.1). NCBI lineage: Eukaryota > Metazoa > Chordata > Actinopteri > Anguilliformes > Anguillidae > Anguilla > Anguilla anguilla. The sequence continues at coordinate 4,992,022 of NC_049205.1, forward strand.
TTTGAATTGCAACTTAGACAGGACGTTGATATTTATGCAACTTTATTGGGACTTTATTCTAGTTTGGTTAGGACACCCTGCTTTTTTAAAATTTATTTATTTATTTTTTAATAAAGTTTTTTTTTTTTTTTTTTTTCTTTCCAGGTGCAGGGTATTATGGGAAAAGGAGCGCAGACTGAAGCGTTGAGCAGCCAGGCGAGCGCGAGCGAGGAGCTGAAGAGGATCGTGTTGGAAAGCGCGCGTCGGCACGGGGCGCCCCTCATACCCTGGGTGGGGACTTTCGGCCGCGGAAGCTGCCAGCTCGAGAGCTTCTTCGACCAGATCAACCGCAGACCCGAGTTCGCCGACCACCCGCTGCGGGACCCCTACAGGACGACGGCCTACTGGAGGAACCGGCTGGCGGACGCGCTCGCGCAGTGCGCGGAGGCGCGGGCCCTGTCCGGCCTGTCTGAGGGGGCGTGGGGCGATTTCCTGCAGCCGCTCAGGACGTCCGGCGCGTGGCCGTCCGACGTCGGCGACTACGTCCTGCCTGGGTTGGCTCACCTGTTCAGAGTGCACGTGCTCGTTTACCAGACCTTCTACAACCCGCGGCAGCCCACCCCGATCGTGGTCGTCCCCGCCACGGTCTTCGGGGCCGAGCCCTTCGGCCGCAACCCGGTCATTCTCGGCTGGAACTCCAGCCGCTACGAGAATTTCGTTTGCACCTCCGACGAGTCCCTGAGGAGGACGGCGGAGCTGGTGGAGGAGTGGAGGAGCGGCGCCTACGCCGTGTCCGTTCACGACGTCCCCTCTCTGCATCGGCAGTGGGAGCAGGCCGAGGATGAGAGGAGGCAGAGCGCTTGCAAGGAGGAGGACCCGGAAAAAACAGAACGTAACGCGGTGGACTCTGATTGGCCCGTTCCGCGCCTGAGGTGCAGGGGATGCAGTAGAGCATTTAAACGTATCATCCCTCATCTTGAAAGTAAAGGCGGTTCGGCGTGCAGACAGCATTACTCCGAACAGGAAATTAGCCGTCGCAAAGCCGCCATAAGCCATCACAAAGCGGCCCTGGCGAGGGCAAGACACATACGGTACATGGAGAAAAACACAGATGAGGTAAGAGATGGGTACAGGTGCAGGGTGTGCAATAGAACGTTCAGGCGTATCATTTCTCATCTTCACAGCAAAGGTGGTTCGGCATGCAGGCAGCATTATTCGGAACAGGAGATAAGCCATCACAAAGCGGCCATGGCAAGGGCGAGGAAAAGACGATACATGGAGAGAAACATCGATAAAGTGAGAGACGGCAACAGAGTCAGTGTTTCAAAGAGGAGAAAACTCGAACCGGACAAAGTGAGAGAGCAGAACAGAGCTGCCTCTTCCAAGAGAAGAAAACTCCAACCAGACAGAGTGAGAGAGCAGAACAGAGCTGCTTCTTCCAGGAGAAAACAACTCCAACCAGAAAAAGTGAGAGAGCAAAACAGAGCGTCTTATTACAAGAGAAAACAACTCCAACCAGACAAAGTGAGAGCACAAAACAGAGCGTCTTATTACAAGAGAAAACAACTCCAACCAGACAAAGTGAGAGCACAAAACAAAGTGTCCCGTTACAGATACAGACTTAATCATCCCGACAGGATATCTCACCAGAGGAAAATGTACTATATCACACAGAAGAGGAGGCAGAACATTTGCAAGGAGGAGGACCCGGCAGGGATGGAACACAACACGGTGGACTCTGATTTGCTCATTCCAGACCTAGGATGCAGGGGACGCACCGATATCACTTTTTCACTCCCGATTCCGATCCCGGTCCATGAACTTTGAGTATCGACCGATACGATACGATACTAGCGTTTTTTTTTTTTTTCTCCTTTTATTTCTCCCGTATACAAACCCTGGTTCATTCTTGCTTCTAAACGAGTAACACCCAAGTATGGAAAAGTTGAACACCCCATTTCCTAACTTTGTAAATGGTTAGAAATAAAAGTGATAAGAGCATGACTGAATTGTATGCTGTAGAGCTCTTTATTGTTTTCGGCCTTCAACAGTTAAAGTGCAACAGCATCTTAGTAAAAACATAATAAAAAGACATAAAACAAGACATGAATGGCAAATAAATATGAATTCAATATTTTTAAAAAGTGCATCAGAACAACTGAAGTACAATTATTCAGTATTCAAGTATTCAAATTTTTTCAGGTGCAAAGGTGAACTGTAACTGTAACCTGTAAAGGGCTAAGATGTTAGCGCTTACTTAACAGCAATGGCAGGTTCTTTTTGAGGTAGATGAGCGTGTCCGCTCTCTGGGCCGTCAGTCCGTTCCTCCTCCTCTCGTCCACGATGTTGGAGGCTGTGCTGAAACAGCCTCTTGCTCTCCACGCTGGTGCCGGGGGGGCAGAGAGGAACTCGGATGCAGTTAGCAGCCAGGGTGGGAGAGCGGAGAGGAACTCGGATGCAGTTAGCAGCCAGGGTGGGAGAGCGGAGAGGAACTCGGATGCAGTTAGCAGCCAGGGTGGGAGAGCGGAGAGGAACTCGGGTGCAGTTAGCAGCCAGGGTGGGAGAGCGGAGAGGAACTCGGATGCAGTTAGCAGCCAGGGTGGGAGAGCGGAGAGGAACTCGGATGCAGTTAGCAGCCAGGGTGGGAGAGCGGAGAGGAACTCGGATGCAGGTAGCAGCCAGGGTGGGAGAGCGGAGAGGAACTCGGGTGCAGTTAGCAGCCAGGGTGGGAGAGCGGAGAGGAACTCGGATGCAGTTAGCAGCCAGGGTGGGAGAGCGGAGAGGAACTCGGATGCAGTTAGCAGCCAGGGTGGGGGAGCGGAGAGGAACTCGGATGCAGTTAGCAGCCAGGGTGGGAGAGCAGAGTTTATTGATGCCCCAGTACTGGAGTGCCTTGTTGTCTGAGCGAGGAATTGTTTGTTCAGTCAAAATCCGTCTGTATCTGAGCTAGGGCTGCTCGATTATGGCAAAAATCATAATCATGATTGTTTTGGTCAATATTGAGATCACGATTATTTAACACGATTACTCATTGACTTTGGAAACATCAAGCATTTATTGAACTGAAGGTTGTTGTTTTGCCTTCTTTTCTCTAAGACGAAACCAAATACAAAGCAAGTTCCTTAGGTTTACCCCTGGGACATAATATTCATTTGCATCATGTGTAGATTCAATTAAATATTTACAGATAGAGAAAATTTACATACGTCTGATGTTATGAAATGTGAAAAAAAATATGCATCCGTAGTCTGGTCTGCTTTTCAACTTGAAGCTCATGGAGAGACTTCAAAGTTGAATTGTTCATATATCACAAAGGGTGCTGAAGAAAAGTTGCCTGTTCACTTTTGAGTGCTGCTGGCAGAGGGCGGATGAAAGCCAGCCTGTGGATGAAAATATTGGAAAATGTTTAAATTTTGACTATTTCTTGGCAGCCCCGACGCCAGCTTATAAGGGTGTGAATGAGCCCCAGTTAGAACCAGGACACGCATCTTTGATGTGGTTGGCGGCCCACCACACGCATTCATGAGAATCTCTATTTTTTTTTATTTTTTGAAAAACTCCATTGTCTCAGCTCTTTCAATTTGTCAACAACTCTCAGAAGGGAGGGGAAAAGGTTTTGCACACAAAGTTGTTTTTTATAAAGAAATGATAAGTTCTGCCCCATTGCAATAAATCCAGAAACACTCACTCTCTTAATAATAAGCATAATAGCTTCGTTTATAAAGTTTATTTTTTAAGCACGGGCAGTGTGTATCATTTATAGACCACATACTATTTAACGCAAACTCTCGACACTTCCAAAGCAAATAAATAAAACTGTTTCAAAGAGAACATTAATACAATGAAAACGAATAAACCCTCAGTGAAAAACTTGCTGAACACCCCATACCTACAGTAATCTCTGGACTGTATTGTTTTCCAGACAATAAAAACAAAAATCAAAAAAGTTTATTAAGTGTGAGTGACCATAGACTTGGCAGAACTGAAATGTCTAGCGAGGTCATAATGACCCATTTGCAGTGCATACTCCCCAGAATGCCTCTGAACCCGTACATGGCTTCCATTTCATCGCATTAAACACAGAGTCACTCTGCAGTTATTGCTATGTGCACAGGGTCAAAAATCTTAGGAGGATAAGGGGATTGGCCTTTCAGTATAACGTAGATGTCCTACAGTGACCAGACCAGTTTCAATGTAGTTCTCTGGGATTATAAGGAACTTACGTGCACTGTGACAGCCGTTTCTGAAAAATGAGTCATAGTGCCCTTACGCAATGTCCTCCCTCCTGATTGGATGTTGGTAGACCGTCCCCTGTCCTAATTTGACACCTGAAGTTCGCCGCCTGTCGTGATTGGACGACTGTAGGCTGTGCACTCTCCGTCCAACAAGCGTTGCAAACTCCCATCGCGTTGTACAGTGCTGGCACAAAAAATCTGAATCAGAATCAGAATCGGGTTTATTGGCCAAACATGCTTTTTACACATGTAAGGAATTTGACTCCGGTTCACAGTAACTCACACTGCACTTAGATTCAACAGTGTCAACAACAATGATAAACAACAGCAAGAGTAGGTTTCACCTACAGTAAACAGTAGTGCTATCTTGCACAGCAGTAAAGCGCGTTGTGCATATGCATTGAATAAATATGTAATAAGCATGAGGAGTGTATGAATAAATTATTGCACAATGAACATGGCTGTGTGTGTGTACGACTGTTTTTGATTGACAGGCGTTGTGCTGGCTGGAGCGACCAGCGGCTTCGCTTCCGTAGCCACGCCCCATCGACAGGCCCCGCCCCCAATTTATCTTCGTCCTTGGAGCGCCGAGAGCAGTCGTCCCCACGGCAACCCCGTCTTTTCCAACTTGTCGTCAGATGTCAAATTAATATGCTCTCTCTCTTTGTCCTTCGTCATCAGATTCGGTCTTCGCTTCACCTCCCCTCCAAGCTCGCAGCCGGTCGTTCCTGTTTTTATTTTGTTTTATTTTTTTTATCAGGGCTGAATTGGCTCCAGCTCCCCCATCATTGCTTTTTAAAAACAGCGAGACACAAACCGCTGTGAGATATATTTATTTACATGAATGTCATCTGTGAGTGTGCTGATGGCTTTGTTCTAGCAGTGTAGCACTGGGGCAGATTGCCAGGCTCCCCCCCGCCCCCCCACACACCCCCCAACACACACCCCCCACGCTAATATGGAAATACTCTGTCACAGCTGCAGCCAATCACAGCCGTTCTCCTTCAGGAGGGCAGCGCACCCTGTCTGAAATACGGGCAGGAGGCCTGCCGCTTCTGTTCTGCGCTTTGCGTCCCGCCAGCTGCAGCTGCTGCAGCTACTGCACCTCAGCACTGCGCAGCCGGGGCAGCTTTTTTTTTTTTAAGCCTCTCCTGAATAGTGATGTGCATATTGATTTTATTTTTTTTAATTCTTTTTTTTTTTAAATTTCACCGGTAAAAGACTGACTTTTTACGAAGGGGGGATGGTCTTCCTCACTGATGAAGACGTCTCACAATGAGAGGGGCTGTAGACTCCTGTCATCTCTTGACAAGCTAACCTCCCTCCCCCCTCCCCCCCCCCTCGTCCTTAACACACACTGCTGCTCTCTCACACCACTTGACCTTTGACCTTCTCTTTAAGGGTCAGGCTTGCTTTCCCCTCTCCCAACACCCTGCCCCCCCCCCCCCACCCCACCCCCCCTCGCTTTAAGAGTCAGCAGTACTCTGCCCTTAACTGAGCAGGTTTTCACTGCGTATACAGAGCTAAGTAACAAAGTGTTTTGTGTTTCAGCTACTCTCTGATTCACCCTCTTAAATTTCTCTTATTTCCCGTCTGTTTGTGGTTCTGTTCCCCATTGGGTCACCCACTGATTTGCCCCCGCCCCCCCACCACCCATTGGGCATCTTTACTGGTCCTTTTCCCAGCTTTATTGCAGCCGCTGACGCTGCAGTGGAGCCCGTTCGTGCCACCTCTGTGGCTCTGTAATTGTTTGCAGTGCGGAAGCCTGGCTTTGAGAGCATTGTTCTTTTTTAAATTCCCTCTCCGTGTTTACGAAGTCTGGGAAAAGTGCAGCGTCGGCTCGACTGTCTGTCTGTCTGTCTGTCTGCGTTTTAGGCTGCTGAACAAGCTGTTAACCTGTTCAGCGCTGTCGCATGTCATTAACCCGCTAGAGCCTGTTACCTGTGGCGTGCCTCACCTGTCACCTGCGGTTCTCCTACCTGTGTGCTGAGGTTTGGATACTGTGAGGGGAAACGTCCCCGGACAGATACCCGAATAATATACAGCATATTTCATAAAACAAAGGAACTTTCTAAAATGGGGTGGGGTAGCGTTGAATCGTCCACAAGTGTGTAAGATTGTGTCGAATAAACTGTTCTTATCAGTGTTAATTTACACGTCACATTTCATGTATCGTAGAACTTAAACGTTTCTGATTGGCTATTTTCTGATTGGCTATTTACCCATCCATCCAATGTTAAAGGGACAAACTCGCCCCGTTTATACTGAAATGAACATGTTGTTTCTTCAGCTATTTGTGGTAGTTACGCGTTCCCAAATACAGCTTTAAACTGAACAGTTCTGCAGGTGGGATTGCGCAAGGGCACAGTGATGGACGCGAATCGGAGCCTAGATCTGCTTTAATATTGCCCCCGCCTCCGTTTTGCAACTGTTTTTGACGTATAGATTGTAAACAGCGATAAGTCACACACACAGCCGCTGCTGAATGAGGGACTGTGTGTCGCAACTGCGCAGATTCCAGAGCTCAGGTTGGGCAATGGGAGTCGCGTGTTTGCATGGCTGACCTCACAAGATTAACCGATGCAGAAACCCCATTCGCTCTCTCTGCACAACAAGCCAGTGGACATTACTGGTCCAGAGTTTCATTGTTTCAACCACTGAAAAGGGAGGGGTTTTTCTTTACACCGTTTAATATTTTATTAAAAGATATGTATTTTTTATTATTAGAATTAGATTTGTGTATAGACCATAGATGATTAATATAGTGTACGTTCATCTTTTTTTTTTGGATGATGTTGAGATTGAACATCTCCAGATAAATGTCAGAGAGCAAACGGAATACAGCAGAATGTAATGGAATGTATCGGAATTGTAGAATTGTAGTCTGATGGAATGTAGTCACTGGAATGTAGTCTAATGGAAACCATGGAAACCGTGTGTGCTTGATATATTGAGGTGATGCCCGCAGTGGTGTGCTGTATTACTCTCTCTGCAGCTTACCTTCAAAAATAATACATGTGCACCTGAAGCACACTTTGTTACAGATGTTCCAATTAGTTCAGTTCAGATGTTCAGTTCAAGAATTAAAAGCTTTTCAGCTCAGGACTAATGCAGCATGCATTTTAATCAGGGAACGCCTTGATTTAAAAAAAAAAAAAGGTATTTTACATTTTAATCAACCAAATTCAAGCTAGTATCACTACTGGGGTTTTCCACAGGGTATTTGATTGCCTGCTTTTGATGATGCAAATATTTTGCATACATGTGTATACTGTGTAATGCATGCACATATGCTGTTTGCGTATATAATTCAGATTTTACTTCATTTTATCTGAAGGGAAGAAATGTCTCTGTAGTGACCCCTGCTGGGGGGGAATGGATACAAATTGAGAAACTCAAGGCTCAGACTCAAGACTTCAGATCGGGATGATGTATTTTAGGAACTACAGGAAGCCTTAAATCGTGGACACTGGGCAATACGTGAAATATCTCCTTTACATCTCCTTTAGATTTCAGTTTGCACTGCTGAGTGACAAGACTTTTTAGATTTCTTCTGGGTTGGCAAAGGCAAAACTGTTAATTATATCCATTGTTCAAAAATCAATACATGAATGTGTGCCAGTGTGTTCTGCCATTTTTTAAATGTTATTTATTGTTTTGGTTGCTACATTTTCACACATGCAATTCCTATTCAGTACAGACTGAATCTTGTGGTAACGCACACCAACAGGCGAAAAACGAATGAGCTAATACGTCTAACTAATGGCAGCTCTTTCCATTATAAATGAAATCACACATTACCGCAGACCATCCCTCTGCAGGATCCTCTCCACTGCCCACCACACAGGCCCCCGGAGAGCTGCTGTATCATAAAGACTTTTTAATTCTTTTTATTAAATTTTTTTTTTGTTTTTTTTGCTGGGTTTACTGCCCCCGCTGCTTTTGGGGGAAAGAGACCCCGAGCCCACAGAATCAGGCTTCACGCCCACCCCCGGAGACGCCTCACACACACACACACACACACACACACACTCTCACACACACTCTCTCACACACACACACACACACACACAGACCAGGAGAAAGTGTGTGAGGGGGGGCAGATTTGAGGGGGGGGATGTCGCCATGAGACAAGTTCATCAGCGAGGCCCCGCCCCCCGGTTACCTTTCTCATGACACCGTGGGTTTGGCGCTGGCCCCGCCCACCTGCTCACAAAGCCCATTCTTCTGGGTGAATGGAGCCCCTTTCAGCGCAGAGTTTAGCCCCGCCCCCGACCCCGGCCGGCGGGCGGGCGGGCCGACAGCCCCGCTGCGGCGTCCCTCTCCCCCCCGGTCCCGCGCCCCCGCGCTGAATGCTAAATACCCCACGCGGTGGGTGGGGTTCCTCACCAGCCGCACCCCCCCCCCCCTCCCCATCCTGACAGCTAGATTTACAAGGATGCTTATATCCACCTCCGGCTGGTCAATGGCTGAGACGCACACAATGGTTCCCAAGCAGAGCCGGCCCTGGCGGACCCCGGTGTGCGTGGAGGGGGGTGGGTGTGGGGGTGGGGGGGGCTGCGGAGTCTGAGCTGTAAATTGAATTACAGTAGGCCCTGGGCGCAGTCGTCATGGTGACCGTGGTCTCAGGGAAAAGGCGTCCCCCCATTTCCCCCACCGCCCCCCCTCCCCCCACCTAATGACCCCATACCCCCCACCCGGGGTCCCCAAATTGTTCAGTGAGAAATGGTTAAATTATACGGCCACAGGCAGAGTCAGAGGAGAGAGAGAGAGAGAGAGAGAGAGAGAGAGAGAGAGAGAGAGAGAGAGAGACGTCACCCCTAAATCTCCATCGGCAGCTCACCTTTAAAGAGTGTGTGTGTGTGTGTGTGTGCACCCTAAGCACAGACATGGCTCACAATTACAGCAATGACAGCCGTGTCTGACCACTGCGGATTCCTAGATAGCTCATATGCCTGTGTGTGTGAACACATTTCGTATAACATATTCCTCCACATTGACCTCAGTTGTAACACTTGTTAATTATATGTTTGAATATAATAATCATGTTTGAACGCTTGAGGTCTGTTCCAGAAAATTCCAGCTTAAACCAGCCTAAGCTGCTCAAGTTTTTGAAATTTTCTTTTTTTTTCTCACCCCAGGTTCACCAGCTGACCAGCCTATTTAGTCAGCTAGTCCACCTGCTGACCACAAGCTTACTCTACTAGTTTAACCAGCTGTGTCCAGCCACAGACGAGCTATGGCCAGCTAGAAGTGTCAAAAACACAGCTTAAACCATTTTAAACCAGCTTAGAATCCCTCATTTCCAGCAGGGTAGTGTAATTCTGTCAGTTTCTGTGCCGTTGATTTCATATACCACGGCCCATTAGCTTTGGGAGTCACTGCATTTGCTATACAAATAAACAAACCAAATAAATGTTCCTTTTATTATCACCACAATTGCTGTTAAAACTCATAAACGTACTAGATGGAAACCTAATGAGTTTTTTAAAATTTCACCTTCATCTACCCAGGAAGGTCGACTGAGAACTCTGACCTCTTCAGCAGTGGCAGCGGAGGGGACCTTGGCTGGGAAGTGGGCAGGGAATTCAGAGGGGCGTGTGGCCAGATGTTAGGGGCCGATTAGCCAGCCAGATGCACAGAGTTCAGTTTCCTGGGGATTGAACTGGGGGGGTTAAGTCTCTCCTAAAAAGTGCCCTGGGACCGTTAATGACCCGCACTGAGTCAGGACCTCGGTTTGATAACTCATCCAAACGGACAGCGCGTTATGCAGCATAGGGTGGAATTAACATTTTGATGCGGGCTGTCCAGACTCATTGCTTTTCAGATGTGGTATCAGAAATGGCCGGGACAGGCCAGCCTGTTGAGCCTCGTGGACCAGGACCAGTCCTGGATCGTGCCCCAGCGCTGACTGTGACCGGCAGTCCCACGGGGCGATGCGAGATTAGCGCTAGCGTCATCCCACCCCAGGTGGGAGGGGAGGGGTGGGGCGGGCTTCAGTCCGCTGGGATAACAGCATCTCTTCATGCAACAGCGCCCCCCGCTGGTCAGCCAGGCACCCGCGGGCCGCGTGTGAGGCGTCTTCCTCCGACTCACGTCTGTGCAAACCCGGCTGACTTGCGATTTTTTTTTAAAAAGCAGCTGACTTTGCGCACTTCAGTGGAGTGCAAGCTCTTCTGCACCCACCGTAGCCAATAGCGGAGGCGCGGAAAATAATTATTTTATTTTATTTCAAAAATAAAAGACACTGTACTGTCAGACCACAGAGTAAAATGCTCAGTGTTAAATCAACTCTTACAGAGTGCATGTGGTCCCTATTGGATATTTGCTCCGTTTTATGTGTGCTCTGTTAGACTCTAATTTTACTGCATGGGCTGGGTGGGGGGGAGGGGGTTAGGGTTAGGGTGGGGGGGTGGGGGGGGGTGGTAAAGAGAGTGGTGATCATGTGACGGGTCTCTTTCTGACGGACTGTGCCTTTGTCCCACACGTCAGCTCTGTTTACACAGGGTGCCGCGACACATCGCGGGATCGGGGGACAATGGGGCCGCTCCTGGTCTGTCCAGGCCGCTGTTTGTTTGGTAAAAGGTGGCTGGGGGAGATTTGCCGCGTGGGGGTGGGGTGGGGGTGTGGGGGCGGGCGCGGCGGCTCTGGCGGGACGTCCCGGTGGGCTTTCGGATCGAGCCGGACTCAAAGCGGGTCTGAGGGGCGCAGTAGGGTGCTCTGGGGGGGTAACGGAATCAATGATGCCGGCTGCTCTTTTGGGAATTTAAAACAAGGAATTTCAGGATCGGTCTTCTGTGGCTGGGAGATTTGGGGGGTCCTGCACCTCACTGACACACTAAAGAAGAGAAAGTGGGCTTTGGGGGCCCAGGGACCCCATTAATTCTCTGTAAGGGGGTCCAAAATAAGAGGCTCAGGAAAAAAAAAAATCTTTTTTTTTTTTTTTTTTGCCCATTCCCATATTAGCTATTCATTTTTATTAACTGCGCTTCCCAAGTATGTCTATAAAGCAAAGCTTTGCAACAAATCTATAACGCCATTAAGTACAGAAAAACCCTTGACCAGAATCGTCTATCTTTCATTCACAGGCAATTACAATTTGTCACAATTATTTTGGGGAAAAAAAGAATGTTTAGTTTCGATTGGCTCGTGCAGCTCTTCCGTGAGGTTTAACTGGGGACAGAGAGGAAAATGTGACATCTCTGTGATTGTACTTGGGAACAGCTGGCAGGGAGGCCCACTGGAGTGTATCTAGAGTTGTTGATTTCATTAAAGACGGTGGCACCTGTCTTTAACAAAATGACCAATCGCACGTTTCTCCCAACGCGGCGCAAAAATAAACGTAAGCTTCATAGCTTACTCTATTTACGACCTCTCTGACGGACGACTTTTGTGCTTCCGCTCGACCTGTATGAAAAATATGACACAATCTCTCCTTGTAAAAAGGAGACGATATACTTCTGCTCTTTTATAGAAAAGGCAGCTTCGGGTGCGTCCTTTGCTCGATCGGATTCCCGTCCGTTGCCGTGGAGACGAAGGCAGCGCTGACGGGCTTTTCCCCGATCGGGGGGCTGAAGTGTAGAGCTCTGCTCTTCCGACTCGCGCGCATGCCTGCGAAAAAACATCTCGCCCTCGCAAAGCATAAATATTTGGATTAATCCCGGCTTTGTCGTGCAAATTGAGACTCACCGATAGCCCCCGAAATACGTCTGCGTGGATACGTTAAGTAACCGCCCCCCCCTCCCCCCCCCCGAGATTAAGTAGATCAAACCCCAAGCCCCTCTTTTTTTTTTCTTATCCGCCTCTCCTCCGTCTCAAAAGGACCCCACCTCAACAATTGAGATGAGACGTTCATGTGTGAAATTTTCTTCCTGGGGGCAGCTTCGGGGCACCTACACCAGCTATCATCTTAATCTCGGGGGGCCCCACGAAAGGACTCGAAACCGGGGGCCTCTTTGCCCCCCCCCCCCCCCACCCACCCACCCCCAGAACAAGAGAGGCTGCGGGATCATTGACAACAGTTGCATTTCTGTGGGGATTTACGTGCTGATTTTATAAGAGATGCTTGAGTGAGCAGCAATGAGCATCCGCCCAGAGGACGAAGGGGCTGTTATTCCACCCCCCCCCCCCCCCCCCCCAAACACACACACACACACACACACACACCCTCGTCAGAGACAACAACAGGTTTCACAGAACAAGCTCTTCATTAAGTTTTAATTACTGACACCAAACAAGCAGAGGCTGGTAAACGCTCCTGCTCCCCTCATCTTAATCAACCCTCCATTTTGGGAGCCTGAATGCTGGTTTCTAAATTTCACAGAATTCTGAGGTCAAAAAAATAAAATAATACACTTGCATTTATTTGTAAATCAAATTATATTGATTAAATTGATTAAATTGATTATATTGATTGTCATGCCTTAAGTGGATTTATTAAATCAACCAAAACTTTTATTTAACGTGTCAAACAAAGTATTATGTTATTTGGGTCAAAATCTTTTTTTTTTTTAATTGTTGGTGAGTTTTATGTTTTTCATAATTGTTTAGTAACTTATTTTCTCTCATCGCTCATTTTAATGAACAAATCTATGATGGTAAAAAATGAATATTAATATCGCTAATATTGCCGTCGACTTTTGTATTGAAATAGCTAATGAATAGCGCATGAATAATGAACCAGTAAAAATGTGTGATTGATGATTGGCGCGCTCATTTAAATAAAGGAACGATACAGGTCTTTGCTTTACATCGTGATGAACAGCCGTGACTGAGAAACAGCACGCTGGGGTCCTGCATCACAACAATAATAACGCCTTAATCTAAATACATCATTTATAACAACAAGGGAAATTAATAATGATCTATAAAGGACACACCTTGTAATTAATATTTTATCCTCTTTTTTTCCCATTCAGGTTTTAATCAGAGAACAGTCAGTGGCTAAAGAACAAGCCGTTGTCATTATGATTTATAGGCATCCCACTACATTTTTTCCATATCCCGACTTCATAATTAACTTTTTTTTTTTTTATGGCTTGACTGGTTCATGGATTCTGCGGAAAGTAACTAATTACACCTGCGGGGATAATAGCCCGGACACAAACACAGCAACAGGAAAGGATTTATTATCATGTCTAAAAAAAAAAACTGTTAACTTGGGGTGGGGTGGGGGGGGGACGAGGAGGGGGGGGGGGGCTGTTAACATGGGAAACGGTCGTTTTTCACTTTTTAGAGAGGTGTGTAAATAGCAGCGTTGCTTTTCGGGGCCGGGTGTGTAAATGTCACCTGCGGGGCACTTTTAATTAGAGTTCACCCCCACCTCCCCCCACCCCACGCCAAAATGAATTTTAACGGCCAATGTTTTCCCTTCGCCAAGCAGTCCGGCCCGAGCAGCGCACCGCGGCCAAGGCAATCTCGCGCTGATGAAAGACTATTTTTACAGAGGAATTAGTCTTTGTAATGGGGTGTATTTCTGGGTGTTTGATCATTTATTGATCAAGGGGGCGTGGAAGAATAATCACTGAAGGCTCTGGTTACGGACAAAATCACCCCCCCCCCCCCCCCCCGCTCCCCAACCCTGCCCCCTCACCCCCCGCCAGCTGAGCTCCACGTAACTCTCCTGAAGGGGGCGCTCTCGCCTCCAGCGGCGATACCAGAGAGGATTAATGACAAGAAATTCCTCTGGCCTGGAATTAGGTGTTGCGCTGAAACTCTTCCCCCCTCCCCCGTTCCCATAAATCTATGCGCTTAATCGGTGGTTCCTAACAGCACGGGCTGCGGGTCGTTTTACTAAACAAACCCCGCTGCCGACTGGAGGAAATTAAACGCTGTGACGCTGTGTGGCAGTTAACGGCAGTTGACGGCAGTTAACGGCTCAGAACCAGGGGTTTTCCCTTTCCTCGTTTCCTCTGGAAAACAGGCGGTGTTTACATTTACAAAACATGTATTTGCTTTACCGTGAACCAGCTAGCTTTAGCTTCAGCTGGCTGACTCCAGGTACGCAAACAAATCAGCAATGATTTTTCAGGGTGGCCTTTCATTGACAATTTTGTGTGACCCTAACTTTAACCCTAACGTTGCCTCTACCCATGGCTCAAGGGTTTGAACCATAGGCTGTTGAAAAAAATATGGATAAGTGACTGTGACGTCACCCATTGACTTTCCACCGGTTTGTTTCAAAAGTTTTTTGAAAGTTTTGTTTCACCCTGTTGTACAAATTGGAGCCAGAGAATGTGCAGTGGGGGGGGGGCCTTATATGGTCATGAAGTCAGGGCAGAGTCCGGGTCGACCTGTATACTATGTTCTTTTTTTCCCTCACTGATTAGTTTTTTTGCAGCAGAGCTACCCAGCAAATAGGCACTGTGAGGAAGCACACCTGTTATTAATATTTGTGATTGCAGTCTTATCAGGCCTATGTCTATGCTCTTCACCACTGTAGAGTGGGGATCCTTGGCTTGCCAGGGGGTGGGGGGGGGGGGGGGTTATGAAACAAATTCATTCCGTAGGAAATTCCAGCAACAGGTTGTACATAGCAACAGAGAGCATGTATATATAATGTGTAAGTGTGTGTTTGTGGAGCATGTGTGTGACAGTGTGTGTGTGTATGTATGTGTGTAGTGTGTGTGTGAGAGAGAAATAATTGGGGGGGGGGCACATTGTTTCTTTGATCTCGTCATATTGAGCCAGGCTGACAGTTAGAGAGCTGCAGTGAGGCCCAGAGAACACACTCAGCTACTCGCCGCCGCTTCTGTCCCAGCGCACCTCTTTACACTCCGTCCCTCAGAAGCTATTGTGCCGCGCATGAAACGCTAAGCCAGGGGATCACGGGCTCGAATCTCCCACCCGCCCCTCCCACCCCTCTCACC